>NC_084752.1:20344335-20586835 GCF_033978785.1 Entelurus aequoreus | reverse complement strand
ACTCTGCTGAACTTGCCATCTTTTGAATCAGCAAAGATGTCAGAGTTGTGTGACAATTTTAAAAAACAAAAACTTCTTTGCAGACATTGATATATTTCCCCCCTCGTGCTCCATCTCTTTGCCATATTTCGGCACGTGTTGGAGGTGTTTGGGTATTTCACTTGGCCGGGGCCGCCTGTGCTCCCTGCAGGCATTTGGTGCTCAGTACAAAGAGGCTTGCAATAACTTGTCAGTCTCTTCCTCAAGCGTGCCATACCAGAGCTCCTGTCTAAAAAACAAACACGCGTGAATTGATCAAGGAATGCTGAAGGCTCTTGTTTAAATAAATCAAACTGAGTCAACACTGATTCATTTCTGCAATGATCAAATGTAAACAAGATTTTAGGCTTTCCGGTTATTATTAAAGGGGAACTGCACTTTTTTTTTTTTTTTTTCGCTTTCTAACATATAAAAATCGTCCAGTTCTTGGTGGCTAGCAATGCAGCTGACAGGAGCAATCCATTGTACCTCTAAATCACTGTAAAAAGCATTCAAAAACCGTCAACAATACTTTATTTAACCCGTATTATAACCAAGCTGTAGCGACATTGTTATCTTAAGAGCGAACTCTATTTCTAGCTTACTAACACATCGGCATGCTACGGTATTAGCCGTAAAAGGTAACTACGGAAAAGAGATAAGCTAGCTTAGGGGTCCCCAAACTTTTTGACTCGGGAGCCTCATTGGGTTAAAACAATTTGGCTGGGCTGTGTATATATACACACAGTACATATATATCAATCAATCAATCAATCAATCAATGTTTATTTATATAGCCCTAAATCACAAGTGTCTCAAAGGGCTGTACAAGCCACAACGACATCCTCGGTACAGAGCCCACATACGGGCAAGGAAAACTCACCCCAGTGGGACGTCAATGTGAATGACTATGAGAAACCTTGGAGAGGACCGCATATGTGGGTAACCCCCCCCCCCCTCTAGGGGAGACCGAAAGCAATGGATGTCGAGTGGGTCTGACATAATATTGTGAAAGTCCAACACATCAGCGAAAGTCCAGTCCATACATACATACATACATACATACATACATACATACATACATACATACATACTGTATATATTAGGACTGTGAATCTTTGGGTGTCCCACGATTCGATTCAATATCAATTCTTGGGGTCACGATTCGATTCAAAATCGATTTTTTTCCATTCAACACGATTCTCGATTCAAAAACGATTTTTTCCCGATTCAAAAGGATTCTCTATTCATTCAATACATAGGATTTCAGCAGGATCTACCCCAGTCTGCTGACATGCAAGCAGAGTAGTAGATTTTTGTAAAAAGCTTTTATAATTGTAAAGGACAATGTTTTATCAACTGATTGCAATAATGTAAATTTGTTTTAACTATTAAATGAACCAAAAATATGACTTATTTTATCTTTGTGAAAATATTGGACACAGTGTGTTGTCAAGCTTATGAGATGCGATGCAAGTGTAAGCCACTGTGACACTATTGTTCTTTTTTTTTTTTTATAAATGTCTAATGATAATGTCAATGAGGGATTTTTAATCACTGCTATGTTGAAATTGTAACTAATATTGATACTGTTGTTGATAATATTAATTTTTGTTTCACTACTTTTGGTTTGTTCTGTGTCGTGTTTGTGTCTCCTCTCAATTGCTCTGTTTATTGCAGTTCTGAGTGTTGCTGGGTCGGGTTTGGTTTTGGAATTGGATTGCATTGTTATGGTATTGCTGTGTATTGTTTTGTTGGATTGATTAATTAAAATAAAAATAAAAAAATGAATCGATTCTGAATCGCACAATGTGAGAATTGTGATTCGAATTCGAATCGATTTTTTCCTACACCCCTAATTATATATATATACATATATATATATATATATATATATATATATATATATATATATATATATATATATATATATATATATATATATATATATATATATATATACACACACACACACACATATATAATTATATATATACACACACACACACACACACACACACACACACACACACACACACACACACACATATATATATATATATATATATATATATATATATATATATATATATATATATATATATATATATATATATATATATATATATATATATATATATAATTTGTTGAAAGGACTAGTTGGTACAATCCCTGGGGACTCTGCATGGCAGGGGCGTCCTCCTCCCTGAGCCAGGCTTGCACCTGACCGCATACCTAAGTGAGGCTAGGTGACACTGCTGGGAGGCTTTTCCACCATTGGGACACATCTTCAGTTGTGTGCCCCAGCGTCACGGGGTGTTTCGGCCCGGCTTACCACAAGACACCCTCTGCTGAGGAAGGGCCCAACCCAGGGTGATCAAATCCCTGGGTGTGTGTGTCCCATTAGGTGTTAGCCTTAGCAGCCCAGCTGGTGTCACTCCTCCTCAACCACAACCAATGGCTCGTCCTCTCTGCTGTGTTGGCCAGCTCTTTAATGGCCTGTCTGTGAGCCTGCCCCCTGACTCCAACCTCCCTAAGGAGCTTTGCTGTTGTGCTAGCTACAAAGCCCCTACAGCCCACCTCCACTGGGCGCACCCTTACCCTCCAGCCTCTGTCCTGTGCCTCAGCTGCAAGGTTGGAGTACCGCAGCTTCTTGCGTTCATATGCTTCTTCGATGGCATCCTCCCACGGAACTGTCAGTTCAATGATATAGACAATATGGGAGGTTTCAGACCATAGGACGAGGTCTGGACGCAGGGTGGTCGTTGCGATCGCCGGGGGGAAAATTAGCCTCTGATCTAAGTCGACTCGCATCTGCCAGTCCCTGGCTGCATTCAACGGGCTTAGATCAGGATTTGAAGGTCTTGTCTTCAGCTTTTCCCCCTCCCGAACAAACGCTGGTAGGTGTCGGCACACATCCTGGTTGTTGATGGGTTGGGCGTTGATGGATATCCTCCTATATATATATATATATATATATATGTATATATATATATACATATATTCGTCGCGCACTAATTGACTGAAAGAGCGCACACTTTGCCGATGATGTCACGTTATCGATGGGAAAATGCATTTTTAAACAATAGGATTTGCCTGAGCGGCTAGAAAACACAGAGAGTAACAAGCAGTAAAAAATGGATTAAAAAGGACAGATTAAAAAAATTTTTTTTTAAAATTTAAACTTAAAAAAATAAAAATAAATAAAAAAATTTTTTTTTAAACTTGGGACTTCCCGCGGGCCGGATTTTGGACACTGGTGGGCCAGATCCGGCCCGCAGCCTGTAGTTTGGGGACCCCTGAGCTAGCTTCTACATCAGCATGAAACGTGTTTGACTTTGTAAAGCACATCACTGCGAAAGAACACCAATCTGTACTGACTGAAAAACATGAACAATCATATTACAGTATCTGTAAAGTATTAGCCCACATTTCATGTTTTGTTTGTACACAGCTAGTTTGCGAGCGTATTTACTGTAGTGTACGGTGATGTGTTGCATGTATCATGATCAATAGTATAGTGACTGACTCGATGGACAGTTGTCCTTTTGGTCCAGCTGGACGGGGATGTTTACAGTTGATTTGGGTAAGCAGTCCATTAATTAGGCATAGCTTGGCTCAAAATTCCAGATTAGCAGCGTCCGTCTGCTCCAACGTTTCAGCCTGTTCTTTGTGCTCACATCTATAAGCAGCAGTTCATCCACCATATGTTTATTTAAAAAAAAGATAAGGTTGTGAATCCTCATTTGTCCAAAAATAGTCGTCTTCGGTGTCTATTAACAAGTCTGCCATAATTAGAAAACACACTTGCGTTTCATCCCGGGAGTAGGAACACATTTGTTGCAGGAAAGAAACGGAAATAAATGCACCGAATAATTAGTTCCGGCTGTGCATAAATAGACCAAAATACGGTAAATATTGTACATATTGTTTAGATCAGGGGTGTCCAAACTTTTTCCACTGAGGGCCGCACACGGAAAAATTAAAGCCTGCGGGGGCCATTTTGATAGTTTTCATTTTCAAATCATAACAAAATATATGGATTTTGGGGTTTTTGTACCTTTAGGGCTCCCGGGGACCATAAAGGGTCTAAGTCATTAAAATGTTAAAAACAAGTCAAATTATTTTTTATTTAACGCTTACAGTAAATCTATACAGTATATCAACTTTAGGTTGATATAAAATTTAAAAAAACCAAAAAGGTTTTATGCCTTTTCTGTCAAGACAACTTTGTTTTTTATAATAAAACTGAAATATGCAGTATTTCCCTCACTGCCCAAAACATTCAGAAAGCAATGTGAGTAATTAGAGCCTTAAAAACATCAATATTGCAAGACACCATGATATTAATTCATTGTTATTTTTGAGTAATCACAGTGAAAAGATAAATAAAATCCCATTAAATATATTTGGGATCCAAAAGGTGCCCCACTCAAAGTGATACATTTGTATTAGGTTTTTTTTACTTTCAACACTTAAGTTACGAGATCAACTTCAGATATATCTGTCAATTTTACGTTTGAACTATTATTTTGTTTGTTTTATGCTCTTTTGTCAAAGAAAACGTTGATGCTTTTGTATGGCAACCACACAACATATGCAATATTTTCCACATAAAACATTTTTAAAGTGAAATATTTGAAATAATTGGAGCCTTGAATAGGTCAATAATTCATTATAACATTGTTTTTTTATTTTTTTATTTTTTTTAGCAATGGCAAAAAAAGAAAAATAAAGATAGACAAAAGAAAAAACAACAGCCTCCATGGCAGCTTTGTGTCAACATTGCAACTTTTTCTAGTTAGATTTCACCTCATTCTAGTTTTTTTAATGTTTTTTTTTTATTTTTGCAATAGCATTTCCAGAATGTGTGGCGGGCTGGTAAACAATTAGCTGCGGGCCGCAAATGGCCCCCGGGCCGCACTTTGGACACCCCTGGTTTAGATCATGTCTGTTATTACATTATATACAGTACAAGCCAAAAGTTTGGACACACATTCTCATTCAATGAGTTTTCTTTATTTTCATTATAATAATAATAATAATAATACCTGGGATTTATATAGCGCTTTTCTAAGTACCCAAAGTCGCTTTACATGTTAAAAACCCATCATTCATTTTACATCTTACTCTTATCATTACTATTTACATTGTAGAATGTCACTGAAGGCATCAAAACTATGAATGAACACATGTGGAGTTATGTACTTAACAAAAAAAGGTGAAATAACAGAAATTTTGTTTTTATATTCTATCCATCCATCCATCCATTTTCTACCGCTTGTCTCGTTCGGGGTCGAGGGTGTGCTGGAGCCTCTCTCTAGTTTCTTCAACATAGCCATCCTTTGCTCTGATTACTTTTTTGCACACTCTTGGCATTCTCTCGATGAGCTTCAAGAGGTAGTAACCTGAAATGGTTTTCACTTCACATGTGTGCTTGAAGCTCATCGAGAGAATGCCAAGAGTGTGCAAAGCAATAATCAGAGCAAAGGGTGGCTGTTTTGAAGAAACTAGAATATAAAACATATTTTCAGTTATTTAACCTTTTTTTATTAAGTACATAACTCCACATGTGTTCATTCATATTTTAGATGCCTTCAGTGACATTCTACAATGTATATAGTCATGAAAATAAAGAAAACGCATTGAATGAGAAGGTGTGTCCAAACTTTTGGCCTGTACTGTATGTAATGTAGCAGCGTGTATATAAAATGTTGATGGAGGGTTTTGAAGTTGTTTGAGATGGCTTTGAACGGTGATTCCCATTAGCCGCATCTTTTAAGCGTTTTTTTATCATCTTTAAAATCCTAAAAAAAAAGGGTTAGGGTGTTTTGTCTCTCATAATGATTGTGAACGATCGCCAAAATTCCAAATGTAGCCGGTGGGGTTTGGGCACCATTTAAGCACTTGCAATGTTTCACATGTGCCAATTTGGCACCGGTGTGTGGGATAATATGTAAAGGATACCAGTCCCTTGCAATTTAAACCTATGCAAATAAAATGTATTTAAAAAAGCCACAGTATAATATTACTGTTCAATGTGCTTCAATAAGAATTGCAATAAAACGGGTGTGTCAAACTCATTTTCATTAAGGGGCCACATTGCAGTTAAGGCTACCTTCAGTGGGCCACTTGTAACAGCGAATATATGTCTAAAATTATAAAATCGCCTTGTGATTTATTACAAAATTATTTGATTTTTTTTGTTGCCTACAAATTGATGGAGAACTTTCTTTGAAATCAGAAATGAACGTGACAAGCAGATATTTATTTCTATTTTTACAAAAAAAACCATGTTACCACTGATAGTCACACACACACTAGGTGTGGTGAAATTACCCTCTGCATTTGACCCATTCCCTTGCTCCACCCCCTGGGAGGTGAGGGGAGCAGTGAGCAGCAGCGGTGGCTGCGCTTGGGAATCATTTTGGTGATTTAACCCCCAATTCCAACCCTTGATGTTGATATGATATATTTGTCGCATGATCAGATTGTATTAAAGTGTAAAATACACACAATTAATGCACTACATCACAGGTGTCCTAACTTTGGCCTGCGGGCCAAGCGCGGCCCGCCAACGTTATGAGTTTAACAAGGAATCTTGCCCGCAAAAAGATCGCATTCGTTTTAAAACTCTAACATTTTCAATGCTGCTATTTTGTCGCCATCCAGTGGACAACAAGAGTTTTTCATGGTCAATAACCTTATAATATACACTGAATGCGCAGCATTTATTTATTATTCATAAACATTTGGACACACCTGCACAACATCATTTTTTTTGTCACAATTGACAGAACAAATACATTTCGTTAGAAAGATTAAATACTTTATTTTTTTAAATATTTTTATTTTTTTAATTACTTATTAATTATTAATGAATTTTTTAGATGTGTTTTCTGGATTATTATTTATTTTATTTTTGAGTACTTTATTCACTCACACACACACACACACACACACACACACACACACACACACACACACACACACACACACACACACACACACACACACACACACACACACACACACACACACACACACACACACACACACGACCTTCTTGAGACCTCCGAAAAATGCCTACCTCTTTAGGACCACCCTTTCTAGATAAATAAAGATTTGTATTCACAACATCAATAATACATACATACTATGCAAATATAAAAATCTTGTTGTGAAAAATTTGTTGGAATTTCACAAGAAAAAGGTCACAATTTCACAAGAAATTTACTCAATAACAGTCGCACTTGGGCAGCCCGGTGGAAGAGGGGTTAGTGCGTCTGCCTCACAATACGAAGGTCATGAGTAGTCGTGAGTCGGGATCTTTCTGTGTGGAGTTTGCATGTTCTCCCCGTGACTGCGTGGGTTCCCTCCGGGTACTCCAGCTTCCTCCCACCTCCAAAGACATGCACCTGGGGATAGGTTGATTGGCAACACTAAATTGGCCCTAGTGTGTGAATGTGAGTGTGAATATTGTTTGTCTATCTGTGTTGGCCCTGTGATGAGATGGCGACTTGTCCAGGGTGTACCCCGCCTTCCGCCCGATTGTAGCTGAGATAGGCTCCAGCGCCCCCCGTGACCCCGAAGGGAATAAGCGGTAGAAAATGGATGGATGGCATTCGCATTTTTGCAAGAAAAGCTTAACAATTTGGTAAATTTATGAAAAGAGTTGTAATTTTACTCAAAAAAGTCACAATTTAAAAAAAAAAACTTTAAAATTTGGGCAATATTATAATAATAATAATCTGAATTTTACTCAAAATTATGACAAAAGTCATAATTTTACCAAAAAATGTCACTATTTTACAAGAACAACTAAACAATTTGCCATATTGTGATAAACGTCAGAATTGTATACGACAAATGTCACTATTTTGCATTAAAAAGTAATAATTTTACATAAAAAAGTCAAAATCTTACGAGAAAATATTGCAAAATTACAAAAACAGAAAGAATATGAGAAATTGTTCCCAATTTTATTTGATAAAAGTCGACACATAGTGAGAAAGACTGCTTTTAGTGAATTTTTTTTGAATGTTTTTGTTTGTAATGGGTTTTTAATCTTCATTATTTACCTCAAGTTATTACAGTATGTTTCTATATACATATTTATTTGATTTAAAAAAAAAAAAAAATTGGTCAAAGGGTGCGCATTTCAATTTCTTACACACACTTGTTATTTCATATGTTGGCCAGAGGGGGAGCACTTTTAAAACCGACACACAGTCAATTTGAAAAATCCCTCCTTTTTGGGACCACCCTAATTTTGATAGATTTCACCACCAGGGGTGCACATGAGACATTCTCTATTTCCCTATTGGGGCCATGATTTCGGTCCTAACTCGTTCATTTTTCATATGGAAGGTACTTTTCCTTGTTGATGTCTCAAGAAGGGTAGGAATACAACACACACACACACACACTATTTTCACACATAAAATGATGTGGCGGGCCAGATTTGGCCCCCAGGCCTTGAGTTTGACACCTGTGGAATAGACTTTTACTGTATGTGAGCTGCTTACGTTTTGCTAATGTCAACCTCTGCATTAATGATTGATAATAATTGCTGCGAATGAGACTTGTTGATTAATTTAGCAGTTTATCTCAAGGAATACAAAGAAAGATAAGAGCAAAATCAATAAAGATGTGGAAACCTTCTGGTGCCTTTCACTCTCATTTTCTTACTCACGAGTCACGACACATATTGTTTAGTATTTGTCTGGCCGGAACACGTCCAATTTGGGCGGGTGAAGGAGGTAAAATGAGCCTGGCTTCTGTTTAGTTATGGGGAGGGTCCATGGGTCCAGGCAGGAAAACAGCACTTAATGAAGCCACTGTCTGTGTTATTGTAGGACTACAGGGAGAAGGTGGAAAGAGCAGGGGCCCAAGTGGAGCGTCTGCAGAAAGAAAAGTAGAAGGGAGGTACGGTAAGGGAAAATCACTGCAGCATTGGCAGTGTGTCTAAATACGAAATGATAGTGTTCATGCACACACTGCAGATGAGAAAACATGTGTAACACATACTGTACATATACAAGTACATATACATACATACACTCATGCATACAATCACGTTTCGTCAAACATATATTAAGGTTGTTGCCCTAGGGTAAACTGGGTAACACATGGCACACTGACAAAGTTTAACCTATTGTTACTATAACAATCTACAAGGTTAATATAGGTTGCTTCTCTTTCTTCCCCTCCATTTATCTGCTTTCTTTTGTATTCCAAGTTATCATTACATATATGTAGTGTTGCATTTGAAAAACTGTATTGTTAATAGAGGTATTATTCCTTATCAATAGCGCTATTTCTATTGGTATCAGTATAAAACATGCTTGAACTATATGAAAAAATGAACCTAGTCTTTGGAGAAGACGCCCCAAATCGTTTTCTCCTTCAGTCCTCCTTGCCACTTAGACCCTGCCAACATTAAGCCGGATAACTCATTAAACAAATAATTATTGAGCCTAAGCCCCGTTTCGGCCACACTAAACCATTGTTTAAGGATCCCCTCCTTGTATAATTTTTTACACGGGTAAGTGCGCTGTCTATTTCTTGAAATTTCGGCTCTTAGCTTTGTATGGACTCATTGATCGTTTACAAACTGAGTTCGGAGAGGAAGTGACGGCAGAAACACCGCCAGAAAAATCACACATCAATACCTTAAAAGAAGGAAACGCGCGATTGCAGCTATTTCGGATACAACACATCTCAGACGGCAACTTAGCAATGTTGAGCGACGGTTTTGGATAAGGCCTGGAAGAACGGCAGCCTGGTGGGATATGTTTGTCACCGAGTGTGTTGTGCAACAGGAACAGCAAGATAACTTTCGAATGTCCAGGTCAGCTGTGGTTCTACTTAGCGAAAAAATTTGTCCATTTGTCGAAGGAGAGACAACGAGAATGCGGGCTCCTGTGGACGAGGGAAAACAGCGAATGCATTTGGACTGGCAAAGCAGACAGTTATATTCCGCGATGTATGTCGAGCGATTACTCAACGTCTAGTTTTGTACTCCATAACTAATGTGAAGCCATGAAGTGGTCGCGGCCATCAAGTACGACCGCCAATTTCAGCCTACAAGCACAGTATCCTGACCAGATATCTAGATCCCTAGATTGATTGTTGTAAAATAGTATTTATTAGATTGTTTACTTTCACATGTCCATTAAAGATATGATTTATGTATGATGGCTCAGGTGTGATTCACTACAATAGTCTAACAGCTGCTGATGGTGAGGCAAGCAAGGTTTACTGTTAAAAGAAATGTGGCAATAGGCCACATTGAAACACAGGGTAAGAATACACTTCCAGGTCAGAGGTACCCATATTTTTTTTCGCGCATGTGTATTAGGTCGCGTTGCGCCGGCGGACGAAGGGGGTCTTAAACGGTGGCATTATGTGTGTGTGGACAAGGATAAGGTTAGGTGGGATTTACCCTGGATAACCTTAGCTTAGTGTAGAAGGGGCCTTAAAGATCAGACAAAGCTTGTCTGAAAATCGATCAAGCTGTGAGAAGAACCTGAACTGCAGTGGCTTTGTAGTTCTCCGCAAGAACTCAGCCTTTTTCTGAAAAATAAAACATGCATTTGAAATGTGTTCATTCTTAGAATTGAAACATTTGCAGAAGTTTAGGTTTATTGAGCTTTCACAAAAACTAGCAAGTGTGCAGCTTTGACATCATAAAATAAAGCATAACAGTGCAGGACATCGGCTCTGGACCACCTCTATCCCCCTTTCAGTCTTTGATAAAACATTTTTCCCATCTTTGCTCTGCAACTTTAAATAGAAAATACTTGCTTTGTAGCTGCAATTCACAGTGTTTATACTTCCACTTACAGGTATGTCGCAATGTACTATTTTGCTGACCATGACATAACTAGGATTTAAAAGTTCCTGCTACTCACTAAGATCAGAAGGTTGCCAGGAGTAGCTTAATTAATATTATTTGCGTCAGGAAGCCAATAACCTGCAATATATTAAAAGGTGTTACTACAAACATTGAAATACTGACCCCCAAAAATCATTTACAGACAGAGCTCCTACTTTTTTTATCCATCGATCCATATAAAACAACACAACACTGTGTTATAAAAGCAGTGTTTGGAAGAGCGTATGATTTCACTCAACATTTCAACAGGAATAAAACAACTTATGCTAGGTTCGAATTTTCATCAGGTCTCCATAGATATCTTAAGTACAAATGGGAAACCTAAAACTTA
Organism: Entelurus aequoreus; assembly: GCF_033978785.1. Classification (NCBI taxonomy): domain Eukaryota; kingdom Metazoa; phylum Chordata; class Actinopteri; order Syngnathiformes; family Syngnathidae; genus Entelurus; species Entelurus aequoreus. The sequence continues at coordinate 20,575,586 of NC_084752.1, read as the reverse complement.
TTTTATAACTTATTAGATGGTGAGAGAAGCCTTGCTTGCCAGCTAGCAGACAGCAGCATACCAACACAGCGGAGTGGCAGTAGGTAGTACATAATAATATATCATAATAAAATAATAGATATTTGGGAGCAACAGATTGCGGGGCAAAAATATACCGCGTGCACAAACATACCCATCCAGGTCTATAGCAATTCAAGACTTGCTAGTCAGCTAGCCTTCAAAACTAGTTTGACTCACGTCTTGTTAGCTTAGCGGCCCTGACGTAAATGAATGGAACCCTGTCCGCCATATCAAATTAGTAACGACCATACAAGGTTTATAACACGTATTTAACTGGCAGAAAGGTCATTTCGGGACTTATATAGAGAAACATAAGTGCCTACCAGACACGAGGGAACTCCAGGTGGCAGGTTATGGCCGTTGTTACTCACGCATGCGCAGAGCCTCAGAACTTGTACTCAAATTATTTTTGGTTGGAACAACGACTCAATTATTTTGGGTTCATCCATCCTTCCATTTTCCTCCACTTATCCTAGGTTGGATCGCGGGGGCAGCAGCCTAAGCAGAGAAGCCCAGACTTCCCTCTCCGCAGCCACTTTGCCCAGCTACTCCCGGGGGATCCCGAGGCGTTCTCAGGCTAGCCGGGAGACATAGTCTTCCCAACATGTCCTGGGTCTTCCCCGGTCGGACGTGTCCTAAACACCTCCCTAGGGAGGCGTTCGGGTGGCATCCTGACCAAATGCCCGAACCACCTCATCTGGCTCCTCTTGATGTGGAGGAGCAGCGGCTTTACTTTGAGCTCCTTCCGGATGACAGAGCTTCTCACCCTATCTCTAAGGGAAGCCCCGACACCCGGCGGAGGAAACTTATTTCGGCCGCTTTTACCCGTGATCTTGTCCTTTCGGTCATAGCCCAAAGCTCATGACCATAGGTGAGGATGGGAACGTAGGTTGACCAGTAAATTGAAAACTTTGCCTTCCGGCTCAGCTCCTTCTTCACCACAACGGATTGATACAGCGTCCGCATTACTGAAGACGCCGCACCGATCCGCCTGTCGATCTCACGATCCACTCTTCCCTCACTCGTGAACAAGACTCCTAGGTACTTGACCTCCTCCACATGGGGCAAGAACTCTTCCCTAACATATGGACTCAGACTTGGAGGTGCTGATTCTCATCCCAGCTGCTTCACTCTCGGCTGCGAACCGATCCAGTGAGAGCTGAAAATCCTGGCCAGATGAAGCCATCAGGACCACATCATCTGCAAAAAGCAGAGACCTAATCCTGCAGCCACCAAACCGGATCCCCTCAACACCCTGACAGCACCTAGAAATTCTGTCCATAAAAATTATGAACAGAATCGGTGACAAAGAGCAGCCTTAGCAGAGTCCAACCCTCACCGGAAACGGCTCCGACTTACTGCCGGCAATGCGGACCAAGCTCTGACACTGATCATACAGGGAGCGGACCGCCACAATCAGACAGTCTGATACCCCATACTCTCTGAGCACTCCCCACAGGACTTCCCGGGGTACACGGTCGAATGCCTCCTCCAAATCCACAAAGCACATGTAGACTGGTTGGGCAAACTCCCATGCACCCTCAAGGACCCTGCCGAGAGTATAGAGCTGGTCCACAGTTCCATGACCAGGACGAAAACCACACTGTTCCTCCTGAATCCGAGGTTCGACTATCCGGCGTAGCCTCCTCTCCAGTACACCTGAATAGACCTTACCGGGAAGGCTGAGGAGTGTGATCCCACGATAGTTGGAACACACCCTCCAGTTCCCCTTCTTAAAGAGAGGAACCACCACCCCGATGTCCACGCGATGCTGCAGAGTCTTGTCAACCAAGACAGCCCCACAGCATCCAGAGCCTTAAGAAACTCCGGGCGGATCTCATCCACCCCCGGGGCCTTGCCAACGAGGAGCTTTTTAACTACCTCGGCAACCTCATCCCCAGAAATAGGAGAGCCCACCACAGATTCCGCAGGCACTGCTTCCTCGTAGTAAGACGTGTTGGTGGGATTGAGGAGGTCTTCGAAGTATTCCCTCCACCGATCCACAACATCCGCAGTCGAGGTCAGCAGAACACCATCCTCTCCATACACGGTGTTGACAGTGCACTGCTTCCCCTTCCTGAGGCGGCGGATGGTGGTCCAGAATCGCTTCGAAGCCGCCTGGAAGTCGTTTTCCACGGCTTCCCCGAGCTTCTCCCATGTCTGAGTTTTTGCTTCCGCAACCGCCGAAGCCGTACACCGCTTGGCCTGTCGGTACCTGTCAGCTGCCTCTGGAGTCCCATGAGCCAAAAGGTCCGATAGGACTCTTTCTTCAGCTTGACGACATCCCGTTCTAGGATTACCGCCACGACAGGCACCAACCACTTTGCGGCCACAGCTATTTTCGGGTTGTAGCACATTATTATAAACATGCATGTTAAATTTAGTATTGAGATACCCATAGTTATACCAATGTTATACCAATGAAATTTAGATAGGTATGATTATTTTAATTGTATTTAAGCTAATCAAATTAGATTTAAATGTGTCACCCTAAAGACTGGCTTGGATCAGTTTTTTTTGTGTAGTGTGTTTTATACACATCCGTCCATCCCTTTTCTGCTGCTTGTCTGTCTCAGGGTCTCGGGTACACCCTGGAAGCTATAATTTGCTTCCATTCATGTAGGCCAATTTGTGTAAAAAAACAATTTCCCTCAAGTTGTTATCGTGGAAAAAATGCTCAAATATCAACAGCATGCCCACATGGACAATAACACCCCTTGACAGGTCAGTAAGGTCAAGCCTTGTATTGTGTGATAGTTTCGCTCCAGGGGATTGTTCCGGTCTTCCTCCTCCAAACCCACCTGGCGCCAAGACACGCTAGAGAAAGTGTGGGTGTGTGGAGGCGGGGGAGGCGAGTTAGTGACGGCGGGGCTGTTTGGCGTCCTATTCTCTCTGCCACCCCGCAGGGAAGAAATGCAGTGCAAAATACCACAAAGCAGTGCCAGAGGAGGCTATATGTTATGCTCACAGAAGCGTATGAGCGTATTGATGGATCTGTTTTGTCCCCTGCAGTTTATCTGTTCGCTTTATGCGCGTGCACATGCGTGCCATTCCAGAGACAAAGACGTAGAGATGACTGACATGAACGATCTTGACATCTATGGTAGCTTACATGACCAAACGAAAAGAATAGAGTTGCCTCGTTATATGCTGGGAAAACATTTTCAATAATCTTTGACTCAAAATTTGCCCATAGCTTTTTGAGTATTTTTGCTAATTACCCAGCAGGCACAAGACATTAAAACAATGTTGACAACTTGTGGAATTAGGATTTTATATACAGTATCTGCACACTGGTGCAGATATATTCACAAATGTTGCGAATAAAGTGTCCTTATAATGAAGGCATCTCTCTCTCTCTCTCTCTCTCTCTCTCTCTCTCTCTCTCTCTCTCTCTCTCTCTCAAAAAGTCTGGATTTTTTTCCAAGTGTCAAAAAGTCAGGATTTTTTCTAGTGTCAAAAAGTCTGGATTTTTTTAAAGTGTCAAAAAATTGGGATTTTATTTGTAAAAAAATCTGGATTTTTTTTTCCAAGTGTCAAAAAGTCTGAATCTTTTGTAATTGTCAAAAAATCGGAATTTTTTCTAAGTGTCATAAAATCAGGAATTTTTTTTTGCAAAAAATCTGATTTTTTTTCCTAAATGTCAAAAAATCTGGAATTTTTCCTAAATGTCCAAAAATCTGGATTTTTTCCTAAATGTAAAAAAATCTGGATTTTTTCCTAAATGTCAAAAAATCTGGATTTTTTCCTAAATGTCAAAAAATCTGGATTTTTTTCCTAAATGTCAAAAATCTGGATTTTTTTCCTAATTGTAAAAAAAATGTGGATTTTTCCTGTCAAAAAAAATGTGGATTTTTTTGGCGTGGTTATGAGCATGCATGGTCACCATGACACAATTGAGTAATTTGCATAATTTTCTATATGATATTCTTTAAAAAGGCTAACAAAATGTATATATTCATTTAAAACAAATCTGTTAGAAATTAGTATTAACATATATATATATATTCCTTATCGTTTTGCCATATTTTCAATTGTTTGAGAAGGGAAGTCCCTGGCAGTTGTGACAATTAAATGCATGCTCACAATCATGTGCACAATCATCAAGAGAAAAAAAGCAAAGGCTTTTAACCAGCACTCTGCTGCTAGAGTGTCTGGATCACAGCCTTTCTTTTTTTCCACATTTTTAAAAGAATAAATGATTGTCTTGTTCATATCCTGTAGTCTGATGCATGGTTACATGCAGACAGGGGCGGACTTATCGTTACAAAAAAAACACACACAGTTGCCCAGGGCTTCGAGATTTCCATTTTTCATAAACAAATTTTAAAAAAGATTGATAGCGTTTTCTTCAAATTAAAACAAGCATTTATAATTCTTTTTGTCTTAAGTCGTGTGCATAGAAATACAAAAAAAAAAAGTTGATCAATAATTATTTTTTGACAACTTCCCCTTCCCTCCTCGTGCAATGTTACTGCGCATGTGCATAGATGTGGTTCTGAGAGGTTCCTTTAAAAATGAACCAGAGTTACCCAAGTGAAGAGGAGAAGAAAAGCAAGAACAAGAAAAAAACTGTTTCTATTAATGTCCCGATCAACATTTTTGGCCTCCGATCAGATCCGATTTCAAGTGCCTATACTTTGACAATAGATTTGAGAAGTTTTATGGCAAGTAACTAAACTAAACACAAACACAGTTTTTGGGTGGAATAATAATAAATAGCACATTTCTATACATCTTATCTTAATAAATGTATCATTTGCTATTATTGTTGCAAATCAGAGGATGAAATATGTGGTAATAAATACTATATAGATTTTTTAAACAAAAGAAAGTAGTGAGTGTACAATAACTAAACAAATACAAAAAAATACTGTTAGTTCCCATTTAAATTATTTGAGTTTTGCCCTCAAAGCCTTCCTGTATCCATACACTTACTGTACTCCCCGACTTTGTAAACAATAACAAAACCTAAAAATGTATTTTATAATATTTAGACCAAGAACAAGCAAATATCATAATAGTAGATCTGGCCTGCCACATCATTTTGTATGGCCCGAGAATGGCTGGAAATAATATACATCAATAAAGTACTTTCTCTTTTTTTTTTACTAAATGTATGCGTTTAAAAAAAAAAAAAAAAAAAAAATATATATATATATATATATATATATATATATATATATATATATATATATATATATATATATATATATATATATATATATATATATATATATATATATTTTTTTTTTTAAACGCATACATTTAGTAAAAAAAAAAGAGAAAGTACTTTATTGATGTATATATGTATATATATATATATATATATATATATATATTTTTTTTTTTTTAATTTTTTTTTTAAACGCATACATTTAGTAAAAAAAAAAGAGAAAGTACTTTATTGATGTATATTATTTCCAGCCATTCTCGGGCCATACAAAATGATGTGGCAGGCCAGATCTACTATTATGATATTTGCTTGTTCTTGGTCTAAATATTATAAAATACATTTTTAGGTTTTGTTATTGTTTACAAAGTCGGGGAGTACAGTAAGTGTATGGATACAGGAAGGCTTTGAGGGCAAAACTCAAATAATTTAAATGGGAACTAACAGTATTTTTTTGTATTTGTTTAGTTATTGTACACTCACTACTTTCTTTTGTTTAAAAAATCTATATAGTATTTATTACCACATATTTCATCCTCTGATTTGCAACAATAATAGCAAATGATACATTTATTAAGATAAGATGTATAGAAATGTGCTATTTATTATTATTCCACCCAAAAACTGTGTTTGTGTTTAGTTTAGTTACTTGCCATAAAACTTCTCAAATCTATTGTCAAAGTATAGGCACTTGAAATCGGATCTGATCGGAGGCCAAAAATGTTGATCGGGACATTAATAGAAACAGTTTTTTTCTTGTTCTTGCTTTTCTTCTCCTCTTCACTTGGGTAACTCTGGTTCATTTTTAAAGGAACCTCTCAGAACCACATCTATGCACATGCGCAGTAACATTGCACGAGGAGGGAAGGGGAAGTTGTCAAAAAATAATTATTGATCAACTTTTTTTTTTTGTATTTCTATGCACACGACTTAAGACAAAAAGAATTATAAATGCTTGTTTTAATTTGAAGAAAACGCTATCAATCTTTTTTAAAATTTGTTTATGAAAAATGGAAATCTCGAAGCCCTGGGCAACTGTGTGTGTTTTTTTTGTAACGATAAGTCCGCCCCTGTCTGCATGTAACCATGCATCAGACTACAGGATATGAACAAGACAATCATTTATTCTTTTAAAAATGTGGAAAAAAAGAAAGGCTGTGATCCAGACACTCTAGCAGCAGAGTGCTGGTTAAAAGCCTTTGCTTTTTTTCTCTTGATGATTGTGCACATGATTGTGAGCATGCATTTAATTGTCACAACTGCCAGGGACTTCCCATCTCAAACAATTGAAAATATGGCAAAACGATAAGGAATATATATATATATATGTTAATACTAATTTCTAACAGATTTGTTTTAAATGAATATATACATTTTGTTAGCCTTTTTAAAGAATATCATATAGAAAATTATGCAAATTACTCAATTGTGTCATGGTGACCATGCATGCTCATAACCACGCCAAAAAAATCCACATTGTTTTTGACAGGAAAAATCCACATTTTTTTTACAATTAGGAAAAAAATCCAGATTTTTTGACATTAGGAAAAAATCCAGATTTTTTGACATTTAGGAAAAAATCCGGATTTTTGGACATTTAGGAAAAAATCCAGATTTTTGGACATTTAGGAAAAATTCCAGATTTTTTGACATTTAGGAAAAAAAAACAGATTTTTTGCAAAAAAAAAATTCCTGATTTTATGACACTTAGAAAAAATTCCAATTTTTTGACAATTACAAAAGATCCCGACTTTTTGACACTTGGGAAAAAATCCAGATTTTTTTACAAATAAAATCCAGATTTTTTGACACTTTAAAAAAAATCCAGACTTTTTGACACTAGAAAAAAAATAAAAAAATATATATATATATATATATATATATATATATATATATATATATATATATATATATATATATATATATATATATATATATATATATATATATATATATATATATATATATATATATATATATGTACTGCATGAAATTGCATACCTCTTCAACTTGAATATTATCCAATATTGCAACAAATATTATATAATCATACTTTGTAAACTTTTTTTTTTTTGTCAAAATAAAAATAAATACTAAATATTTGATTTATGATTTCAAAGCAAGATATCCATCAAATGGTACACTGTAGAAATGACAATAGGATTCATGATAAAATGTAAGGAGCTTTTTTTTTTTTTTTTTTACAGCAAATTACTGTGAATTGAAAAAACTCACTGTTTTTTTATTTTTTTTTACAGTAAAATTGTGTTGACTGACATACCAGTCTTATAACATAAAAATCTACGGTGGTTTTATGGTTGCTGTGAATAGAAAAACAGTACCACATTTTTTTACGGTAAAAATTGGCAGCTAATTAGCTAAAAAAACAATACATTTTCTATTTCCAGTAATGTATTGTAAAAAAACACTGTCAATTTTACGACTAACCTGCCATCACAGTGCTACTGTTTTTCCATTTTCTATTATACATTTAAAAAAGAAATTTTTACTGTCATATATCCAGATTTAGTACATAAAAAATATGTACATTCTTTAAATGCAGTGGTAAATTGATTATATATTATTTGCTGCTACAATCAGCCCTCAGAAGGCAGCCATAACTGTGATGTGACCAGGGGCGGATTAAGAAATTTTGGCCCCCTGGGCCTGACATGGTCTTGGCCCCTCAACCCCCCGCGCGTGTGGGCGCACACACACGCACGCACTATGCAAGAAATACTGTATACTGTGAACAGACATGCACACTGTACTGTACAGAAGAGTGCACATACTGCACACACACTATTAGGTATACCACACAGACACTGACAAGCACAGGTTTCACACAGACACAGGGGGAGGGGATAAATGGCCTAAAAATAAACATTTTTGAAAATGATTACGCCCACTTCAGTGATGGTGCATTGGGTCATTTGAGAGATATTATGTATTGGAAGTTGGTAGCTATCATGAAATAAACCCCCCAACCCACCCAAAAAACTAAATCGGACATGATTTTTGCCCCCTTTTCCTCCCTTCTATCATTAAAAATAAAATAATATCTTAGGAAAACACATTGGCATAACGGCAGCTGTGCAGCAAATTGAGGCTCAAAGTCTGTATCTATTTGTGGTTAAGCTTGAGGAGAAGGAGAAAGGTAAAATGATAACATGCATCGGAGAGCACCACAAAGAAAGGTGTAGGCCAGTTCATGGTACAAGGGCTGCATGCAGGTCAAGATAGCCCATTTCCAAGAATGCTATAGTGGCTGGACAGGCACTGGACATGTCCTGAACTCAGTGTCAGACGTGGCTGCCGAATACTTGGATGAAGTGAAGCAGCTGACAGATCTCATGCTGCCCCATCTGAAGACTGTCCTGGCCAGGCAGAGGATGGATGAGGAGACCTTCCCAATGGACCCTGTCAGTGAACAGGCTAGTAACATTGATGGCACCCCTGTGCACAACATTGGGATGGAGAGACAATGTGGCAAGGTGGACTACAAACTGAAGAAGTTGGGCACACTGAACGCAGTCAATAGGTCAATAATTTTACAGAAGAGCCAGGAGCTTCAGAGGTTTCAAGGCAGCAGCACAAGCAAAAAGGGAGGTTGAACTCAACTGGAGTAAATTCATGAAGGCAAAATTCGAGAGTAGGGCAGATGAGAAACAAGAGATGGCTCAAAGAAAGGAGAGTAAGAGACTAGACATGCTGGACACACTGAAATCTTTTGATGGCCCCTTCACGATAGTGGGGAAGTTGAAAAGTTCCTTGTGGATGAAAGTCTGCACAAGAATGCAAAGCTGCAGAGAATGAAGCTTGAGGTTCAGTTTGCCAGAGAAAGCACCAAGCTTCTGCCTAAAGTCAATCCTATCTTCACAATCCAGGTGACACTTCCCAGAAATGGCAAAAGTGCAATTCTCCAAGTCATAATGGATACTTAGAATTTTATGGTGGTGGTAAGTATTCATGAAAACAGGTAGCCTAACATTAGTGAATGGGTGAATTCTGGAAATAACCTAAAAATCTTACACAGTGCACCTTTAAGCAAGGGGTTTCTTTCGTGCTTTCAATTTTGCAAAATCATCCACCACATCATTGAAGTCCAACTCTCTTGTCAGCTCACTCTCAATTGCCATTAGAGATAACGCATTTAATCTTTTCTGAGTCATTCTTGTGCGCAGCTCATTTTTTACTCTTGACAAAAGAGAGAATGAGCGTTCTCCCTCACAGTTACTGACCGGTAGAGTGAGAAAAATCTGTAGCGCAATGTATGTATTAGGAAACGTAGGCTGTAGTCCAAAATGTATTATTGTTTTGAGCAGTCCTGAAGGGGTCCTCTCCTCATCAGTGTTGTTGAGCTGTATAAAAGATTTGAACTGTATAAGCTCCTGTCCAAGACTTTCATTGAGGTCAGATGGGTATGATTCAGTGAGAATCTTGGCCTTGTGAAGGACTGAAGCATTGGACTCTGTATCCAAAGAGAAAAGGACACTGAACAAATTGTTCAGATGTTTGTAGGCCTCCAGACGGTGATTAAGGCTTGAACTCAGTTGATCAATAGAGGCAATAAATGTCTCTATTTGAAACAGTTGCCTTCCCTCAAGCACAACATCTGGGGATGCTGATTCATCAGCAAACTTTTTACGTTTCCTCGTCCGTTCAGCCCTGTAAGATGGGGTGCCACCCAACATGTTTAAGGCTTTCTGCTCAAAATGATCAAATAGATCTCTTTGGGAGAGAACAAAGGTGCGCAGAGATTCCAGCAATCTAACTGCTGTACCAAGGTCCATGTCTGCTTTTTGAAGTTGCAGACTTGTGGCCTGAAATCTGGACAGAACAGTGTCCCAAAAGCCTGCCATGAAGGCCATCTCAAGTGAATCCAGCTTCCGCACTAGACTGTCAGCTTCAGTTCGTGTGTCTCGTTTCTCTGTGTCATCAGTGGAAATAACCTGTAGTGCTGCTTTTATTTTACTGTAGTTCTGCCACAGTGCTTTGGTAGATTCTGCACGGCAACTCCAACGCGTGTTGGATAAAGCTTTAAGTGTGAGATCTATGTTGGAATTGCCAAATACCCTGTCCCATCGGTGTGTGGATGCAGTTGTGAAGTTGTAAATAGACTGAATCAAGTCAAAATACTTAGAGACTTCATTTCCACATCTGTCAATGCTGTTGACTCCCACCAAATTCAAAGAGTGAGCTGCACATGGAATATAGTGTATTAATGGGTTGCTTTTCTTTAAGTGAGCCTGCAACCCATTATACCTCCCTGACATGTTGCTGGCATTATCATAAGCCTGCCCCCTGCAATTTGACAGCTCTAACCCTAGATTTTCCAACACAGACATGACACAGTTAGCCAAACTTTCACCTGTATGGCTAGTAATGGGCTCAAAACCCACAAAGCGTTCAACAACACTGCCCTCTTTGCTAACAAAACGGAATATGAATGTCAATTGGTCCACATGAGATAAATCTGGGGTTGAATCCACAATGATAGAGTAGTATTTGCTTGCTTGCAGTTCATCTGCTATAGCCTGTTTGGTTTTTGCACCCATCAATTCAATGAATTCCTCACAAATGGTGGAGGACAGATATGAGGTATTACCTCGACCCATCTGCCCAAACTTTCTGATGTGATCCTTTAGAAAGGGATCAAATTCAGCCAGGACCTCCAGAATACCAAGGTAGTTCCCATTGAGAGGAGACCCTAACGATTCATTTTTACCCCTAAATGCAAGGCCCCTTTCTGCAAGGAATTTAATGACTGCAACAACTCTTTGTAACACCTGCCTCCAATAGCTGCTCTCTGCCTGAAACTGTTTGAACAGGTCTGCATCAACTGTGGCACCTTTGGCGCGGTTCAAGACTGCTTGCATGCAGGTTATGTGCTCAGCACTTCGCTCATGTTCACCAAATCTTTCTGAGTGTTTCCAATCACAATAGCCTGTCACAAAAGAATGCGTTTTTGGGGAAAACAGTTTGCATGCAAAGCAGTAAACATTACCAGTAGAGGGAGAGTACATCAGCCACTCTCTTTGTACTCGTTGTCCATTGGGCAAGTGTGAAGTAAAATGTTCATTGTTTAGGCATCGGGTTTTGCCTCCTAGCCCACTGTTCCTCACAGAAGCTGGATAATGGCTGTGACGGTTGTGAAATGATTTTGCACCTCTTTGAATAAGAACTTCCTTCATTGACTCAGTGAGGGTCTCAGCCCATTTAGCGGGATCACTAGGTAGAGTTGTCACTGTAGATGGTGTTGAAGAAAGATTCAGCTCATTTTCTATGCTGTCCAGAGGTGCAGTGACCTCACATTCATCCGAGCAACTGGCTACTGCTGAATTGGTTGAATCATAAGCATCAGAAGCATTTGGTTCAGTGTCTACACTTGTAGTGGTCTCAGGATCTTGGGAGCTACATGCTAGCTCAGGTGCATTGCTAACCTTAGCTGAATTTGCAGTAGCATTTATAGAATTGCTTTCAGCAGATGTCTTTGTACTGAAGAAGCTGGAGATATTTGGAACACTCTCAAGTAAAACTGATTCCTTTTTTTTCTTTTCTTGCTGAATTTTTTTTCTAGCTCCTCCACTTAAACGTTTATGATCCATATTTCCCTTCTTTCTTTGCACATTGGCTCTTTGCCTATCACAACAGATAAACCAACTATGTGTGTGTGTGTGTGTGTGTGTGTGTGTGTGTGTGTGTGTGTGTGTGTGTGTGTGTGTGTGAGTTTGTTTGTGTGTTTATGATCGGTGCTGCTTCCTTCAAGTGTGTGAGGTGATTTAGAAAACTAGCAACCCAGCATCAACACTCCAAAGCAGAGAATAACAGCTTACTAGCATAGACAATTGAGAGCAGAGAATCAACTGATTCGTCTGATAGACAGCAGGAGAGCAGAGTGGTCAGTGATGATCGAATCAAGAAAATGTCTAAATGGCAAGGGAACAGACTGATTTGTACTGAGGAGAAAGAGAGAGAGAGCCAATTACAGTGAAATATATTCCAAAAGAGCCAAGTGACTAGCTGAAGGCAGGGACAAATGCCTTGGAGTGACCAACAAGAGTGCAAAGTACCAAATGGCAAAATGTGGAAAGACCAACAGGCAGATCTGCTTTTACCTCTTATCTTCACAACCAAAAAGTTGCTAAATGATGTTTTCAGTCGCTAGCCAGGTATGGCCAAAAGACGCGAAATCTAGCGGCAAAGTCGGTCAATCACACTGACAGTGAAACAAATATTTTGAAAAGATAATAATTGTACACCTTTGTGCACTTTAGTCTTCTATCTAAATATTTTCACAAAGGACACCAAGGCAGCTTGCTAGCTATGATGGGAGCAACAATGTCTGATAGACAGCGGGAGAGCAGAGTGGTCAGTGATGATCCAATCAAGAAAATGTCTAAATGGCAAGGGAACAGACTGATTTGTACTGAGGAGAAAGAGAGAGCCAAGTACAGTTAAATATATTCCAGAGCCAAGTGACTAACTGAAGGCAAAGACAACAGCCAGATACCTTAGCAGAGACCAACAAGAATTCAAAGTACCTAATAGCAAGATGGCGAGACCAACACAATAAATTGTATTAGGATTTAATTTATTAACGTTAATCTTAACAGCCAAAAAGTTGCTGAATAATGTTTGTAGTCGCTAGCCAGGTATGCCCAAAACAAGAGTCGCTAAACCTAGCAGCAAAGTTGCTTAATTGCAACACACTCTAGGATTCAGGGGAATTAAGGATAATAAAGATATTAATTGTACAACTTTTTGTACTTTTTTTCTAGTTTTTTGAGTCGCCAGCCATGTATGGCCAAAAGTCGCTAATTGAATGCCAACGTTGCTTAATCGCCAACACACTGGGACTCACTGAAGGACTGACTGAATAAAAAAGATAATTAAGATAATTGTGTACTTTTCTCTTCTGATATTTTCTCTAAGGACCCCAAGCTATCTGCAAGCAGCAATAATGTCTGACAGACAGGAGAGCAGAGTGGTCAGTGATGAATGGCAAGGGAACAGGCTGATTTGTACTGAGGAGAAAGAGAGAGAGAGAGCCAATTACAGTGAAATATATTCCAAAAGAGCCAAGTGACTAGCTGAAGGCAGGGACAAATGCCTTGGAGTGACCAAGAAGAGTGCAAAGTACCAAATGGCAAAATGTGGGAAGACCAACAGGAAGATCTGCTTTTACCACTTATCTTCACAACCAAAAAGTCGCTAAATGATGTTTTTAGTCGCTAGCCAGGTATGGCCAAAAGACGCGAAATCTAGCGGCAAAGTCGGTCAATCACACAGTGAAACAAATAATTTTAAAAAGATAGTAATCGTACAATGTCTTGTACTTTTGTCTTCTTTCTTAATATTTCTCAAAGGACACCAAAATGTCGCTATCTGCAGGCAGCTTGCTAGCTATGATGGCAGCAACAATGTACCTTAGAGTGACTGACCAACAAGAGCTCAAAGTACCTAATGGCAAAATGTGGAGAGACAGACACAATAAATTGCATTAAGATGAAGAGAACTGTTGCTATTATTAATCTTAACATCAACCAGAAAGTCGCTAAATGTCACCAGCCAGGTATGGCCAAAAGTCGCTTAATTGGCCACACACAGTAACAGAGAAACTAACAAAAAAAAGATCATAAAGATAATAGTTGTACAACTGTGTGTACTTTTGTCTTCTTTCTAAATATTTTCCCAAAGGACACCAAAATGTTGCTATCTGCAGGCGGGAGCGTGCCTATGTTCCCCGGGTCCTATGTTCCCCGGGTCCTATGTTCCCCGGTTGTTCCTGGGTCTTTGTATGCGACCGGGGAACTTAGGACCCTTTTTCTAAAAAAGGGTCCTATGTTCCCTGCATTGTATCTGGCGAAATTGCGAAATTGTGCCCTGACCAAAACCATCCCTAAACCTAACCTGTCACAGGGCGTTGTGGAGCACTTTTTTTTGGCGAAATTGTGCCCTGACCAAAACTATCCCTAAACCTAACCTGTCACAGGGCGTTGTGGAGCACTTTTTTGGCGAAATTGTGCCCTGACCAAAACCATCCCTAAACCTAACCTGTCACAGGGCGTGCGGCAGCAGATAGAGCAACTCAAACGCGAACTTCCTTCCTTCGACAACTTAAACGCGTCTCTGTCATGCGTGTCTGCGTGCGTCTTACTTAGTCGCGCATTGGAAGCAGCGGGGAACATAGAACCCTTTTCTGGAAAAAGTGTTGTACGTTCCCCGCAGCGGGGAACATAGAACCCTTTTTTTAAAAAAGGGTCCTTAGTTCCCCGGTAGAGGGGAACATAGGACCCGGGTAACATAGGGACGGGGAACATAGGGATGACCCGCTGCAGGCAGCTTGCTAGCTATGATGGCAGCAACGATGTCTGCCAGACAGGAGAGAGTGGTCAGTGACGATCGAATCGAGAAAATGACAAAATGGGTCAAAGACCAAAAAGTTATTAACTGACAGCAGTGACAAATGTCAGACTGTAAACTTTCTCGAAAGAAAAGGACAAAATGGGAAGATGCTGATAATAACAGCAAAATGGAAAATATAAGAATTTCCAAGTAATGCTCAACTCAAGTGTGTGTGTGTGTGTGTGTGCGCGCGTTAAACTTCTTGTTGAATGATTTCAAATTATCTCTGAGTCTGAACTGAGGGAAAGGAAACCAAATTTTGAGCAGTCTCTCACGAGTTCAAAATACCAAATGAGGAGATTCTAAAAGAACAGACCGGTTTATGAAAGACTTGATGGGGGAGGGGCACAGCTAAGAATACTTGAGTGAGATTCTGTGATCCAAATTCGAGATAGAGCTTTTTGATAATGATAATTTGTCAGAGTAAGGTTGTGTAATCAAAATTTGAGAATGAGCTTTGTCAATCAATCAAGAATATTTGCATTAAGTTCTGTGATCAAAATTCAGAAACAACCTTTAATAATTGATAAAGAATATGTGAGTGAGGTTGTGTGATCCATCCAATTTGAGAATTAGCTTTGATAATAATGATTGAGAGCCTCTGGCCCTCTGTGGATCATGGCCGCGGGGCCAATTTTGCCTGGCCCCTTGGGGCCTCTGTGGGTCGTGGCCGCGGGGCCAAGTTGGCCTGGCCCCTTGGGGCCTCTGACCCTCTATGGATCGGGGCCAAGTTGGCCTGACCCCTCGGGGCCTCTGGCCCTCTATGGATCATGGCCGCGGGGCCAAGTTGGCCTGACCCCTTAGGACCTCAGGCCCTCTGTGGGTCGCGGCCGCGGGGCCAAGTTGACCTGGCCCCTTGGGGCCTCTTACCCTCTATGGATCGTGGCCGCGGGGCCAAGTTGACCTGGCCCCTTGGGGCCTCTGGCCTTCTGTGGCTCGCGGCCGCGGGGCCAAGTTGGCCTGGCCCTTTGGGGCCTCTGGCCTTCTGTGGGTCGTGGCCGCGGGGCCAAGTTGGCCTGGCCCCTTGGGGCCTCTGACCGTCTATGGATCGTGGCCGCGGGGCCAAGTTGACCTGGCCCCCTGGGGCCTCTGACCCTCTATGGATCGTGGCCGCGGGGCCAAGTTGGCCTGGCCCCTTGGGGCCTCTGACCGTCTATGGATCATGGCCGCGGGGCCATGTTGGCCTGGCCCCTTGGGGCCTCTGGCCCTCTGTGGGTCGCGGCCGCGGGGCCAAGTTGACCTGGCCCCTTGGGGCCTCTTACCCTCTATGGATCATGGCCGCGGGGCCAAGTTGGCCTGGCCCCTTGGGGCTTAAGATTATTATTTTTGCAAAAGTAGTTTTGCTTGGGTCGCGGCCGCGGGGCCAAGTTGGCCTGGCCCCTTGGGGCCTCTGGCCCCCTGGGCCTGGGCCCGGTAGGCCCGGTCATTAATCCACCTATGGATGTGACCCTCAATGAAAATGAGTTTGACACCCCTGGTTTATACTGATACTATACTAGGCATCAGCATCTGGATCGATCATCCCATTTTTTTTACATTGAAGCTTTAGCCATTAGCTCGTTGCTCAGTGTGTGTGTGTGTGTGTAGCATGCTTCGCCATTTATTTTCTTCTAGTCCTCCAGTGATAGTGTACAAGGATTTTTTTCCCCCACCATGGTGGTGAGGATTAGTATATTAAAAGTGTCTTCGCACTGTGAATTCATTGTAACTTGGTCTCAAATTCAAGCCGGTGTTCTGGCAAGACATGCAGTCTCCTGGAATTCATGCAACTCTTGCATATGTGTAAACGGGAATATGGAAATGTAATTGTGTCTCCCCGAGCGTGCATCCCTTTTGAAGGAATCTTTGATGTGAGTATAACATTTAACCATGTAAAAACAAAGATCTGGTCTTGGCAGCTCCTCAGCCAAATTTCGATCGGTTAAAAAAGTGTCAGGTTCAAAAACTGATGACATCTATTAAACAGACAAGAAGCAAGGAATCATGCAGAGACAGAGTTAAATTTTGCTCAATTGAGGAGAGACGTTTGGGATGAACTCGAGTTACAGATCCAAACTACGCTCTAAAGTCCAGCCCACGTGCTTCCTCTATCTATTTGGGAGGTCCCTGGTTACATCACTGAAGCTGCTGCTGAAGGAGGTGGGGTAATTTCAGCAACCCCAGTTAGACACAATACATGACTATTCAAGAAATGCAAATGTGCTGACACTCTTGCTTTGTCTGCGTCCCGGTACTCGATGTTCGGCCTTGGCAGTCAGCAGGCCGAGTCTGGACACAACACTGATACGAGACGACTTGCAATCTTTTGGATTGTGTGTGTGAATGGGTGAATGTGGAAATAGTGTCAAAGCGCTTTGAGTTCCTTAAAAAAGGTAGAAAAGCGCGATACAAGTATATCACATTTACATTTAAAAATTTTTGCCAGCTTTGCACAGATAGAAAAATACAACTTCAGCACAATTGATAATAACTATAGCAATGGCCCTTAAGCATAAGAGTTGTATAATATATTCATGATTATTCTAACAAAAAGGCAACTATCGGGCCGATTCAGGTCATCTCTAAAACCTACCAAAGGTGTCAACATTTTTCTTACTGACACTGAATTAGGTGTTCTACGACAGCACTAGCAGCAGCATTGCTGTATGTAGGGTAAATAAGGTGAAATAAGTGGAGTGTGACATTTTTTTTGTCACAGCTAAGGAAGTACTGGAGCGCTCAAAAATTTAAAATATTGTAACCGAGAGTCCGGTAAGGTGTACAGTAAGCTAGAGGCACTAACGGCCTCGTCTTGTTCGTTTTGTTCTCTTTTTCCCACCAGTCGCACACTTCCGGCCTGTACGTGTCACATCCAACAAAAAAAAAAGTATCCGAAAAATGCCTTACACTTTGTTAATTATTTTCCTATCAATTGCAGGCAAAGCGTTGGGATCATTTATTACTCAATGTGCAGCTTGCCAAGCTGTAATGTTCTCAGGGCTAAAGAGCTCAAAGCAGAATTTTATTTTGAGGCCCCGCTTTCCATAACAAAACATTTTTACACATTTTTATTTACGCGAAACAATTTTTGTACTTTTTCAAATCCAACTTAAATTTAATCTGATGCATGTTTTGTTCTAAAAGGAATTCCTGGAAAATATATTGTTCAATTATTTTTTTCAGTGCAAAAAAATTATAATAATAACTTCTTTAAAACATAAGCACATCAACTGTCACAATGCAATTAAATGCAGAACAGAGGAACCCAAGGATGCAGACGAACGGTGAGTAAAACACTTATTTTACTTAAGGAAAAAGTACTCACAACAAAGACCCAAACAGGAGATAACAAGAGGCGACGGTGCGAAAAAGAGAAAACAAAACGAGCTCCGTGGAAAAAAGAACAAAAGCTAATATACAAAAATAACTAGACTTGGGTTGGAGTTGCAAGACATGCAAACTACCACACAACACCAAGCTGGATGGCACTGGGAATAGCCAAGAAGGTAAGCATCAAAAGCATAGAAGTCTTCTGACATGGAGAGTCGAGGAGGAAACACCGAGTCCAGCGGTCAAGGTGCTGCTTAAGTAGTGTCGGGAAGATTGGACACAGCTGTGCACGTCTCACAACTCCGCCCACAAGGGGAACACAGGAACTCTAGGAGGAAGAAAAAAGTAAAAGTAAGAGCCAGGTCTACTGCACCAACAAAGGAAAACTGAACATACAAACCACAAGGTGGCAGCAGGTGGTGACATTAACCTTATTATACAATAGGGTATACCGGTACTAGTATAGTATTCCGGGACTAATGAATAAAAAACTGTACTATACTCTGAAAACTATCGGTTCCCCATTTTTTTTCTTATTTTTTTTATCCGGCATGACGGAGCGTTGTCGTCACGTCGTGACGGTTGCTTTTACGTGCATAGGAGCATATTCGGCAGCGCACAATCACGGAGTACTTACAAGCAGACGCAGTGTGTAGACAGAAAAGGGAGAACGGAGGCATTTTGGCTTAAAAACTAAAGATAAAGGTGAAGTTATAACACTGAAACGCCCACAGGAAGAGGTGCTTTTAGAGACATGGCTAGCTTGCTAGCAGCTAACAACCACTTGCAGTCGACAGTGTTTTAGCTACTTCTAAATCACTAATCCTCGCCTCCATGTCGACAAATAAAGTACGTTTTTTACAAGTATCATCCCTGCAGGACGGGGAATAGCTAAACATGCTTCACTACACACCGTAGCTCACCGGCGTCACCACTAATGACGCCGTTCCTGAATGTAAACAAATGCCATGGGTGGATCTACACCTGACATCCACTGTAATGATATCAAGTACAAGAGCGTATCCAGTCGATATTACTATGATTACATAGATATTTTTTATCGTCACAATTTTTTTTTTCCTTTTTAAAAAAATCATTGTGTTTAAAAACTCAGGAAATATGTCCCTGGTCACATGATGACTTTGGATATGACCAATGTATGATCCTGTAACGACTTGGTATCGGATCGATACCTAAATTTGTGATATCATCCAAAACTACTGTAAAGTATCAAACAGAAGAATACGGTAAGTGATTATTACATTTTAACAGAAGTGTAGATAAAACCTGTTGAAACGGAAAATAACCAGATATTAACAGTAAATGAACAAGTGGATTAATACTATTTTTTTTTTTACAGCTTGTCCTTTATAATCTTGACAAAATAATAGAATGGGAAATGACACAATATGTTACTGCATGCGTCAGCAGACTAAATTAGGAGCCTTTGTTTGCTTACTTACTACTAAAAGACAAGTTGTCTAGTATGTTCACTATTTTATTTAAGGACTAACTTGTTTTTCGATTGCAATAAGAAACATATGTTTGATGTACCGGAAGATTTTTTGTTAATAAAGCCAATAATGCCATTTTTTGTGGTACCCTTTATTTAGAAAAGTATCAAAAAGTATCGAAATACATTTTGGTACCCGTACCAGAATTTTGGTATCGGGACAACCCTACTATACAACATAGAATGGTAGCTAGTGCCTCCTGCTTTATTAGATAAGCATGACTGAAATGCACCACAAGAGCGACTGGGACAATGGGGGTTATTCTTCCATCATATTCTTATCAGTGACAGAAAACCGGAAGCGGCAGGGAATACATTAGCGATAACATTATATATAAAGCTCCATGTCAATTATTAAATTAATTTTATATATTTTTCTTTCTGTATTTTTATTTTTTTGTGTGAAACTATTTTCATACTTTTCTGATTAAACTAGGATTTTAAATTGATGTATGTTTTGTACAAAAAAAATTCACGGGGATGAATTTGTTCAATAATGTATTTGCTTTTGTGCAAAATAAATTTAATCAATAAAAACATACATTTTAATGCAGTGGTTCTCAAATGGGGGTATGCGTACCCCTGGGGTACTTGAAGGTATGCCAAGGGGTACGTGATTTTTTTTTTAATTCTAAAAATAGCAACAATTCAAAAATCCTTTATAAATATAAATAAAACCTATCTTTTTTTCCCCAAATAGTTCAAGAAAGACCACTACAAATGAGCAATATTTTGCACTGTTATACAATTTAATAAATCAGAAACTGATGACATAGCGCTGTAATTTTCTTATTTATCTCTTTTTTTCAACCAAAAATTCTTTGCTCTGATTAGGGGGTACTTGAATTAAAACAATTTTCACAGGGGTACATCACTGAAAAAAGGTTGAGAACCACTGATCTAATGTATCAAAAGCAGTACTAAGATCCAGTAGAACCAAGACTGACAGTTTTTGAGAGTCAGCACTCAACCTGAGATCGTTCACAATCTTTAAAAAGGGCCGTCTCTGTACTGTGGTTCACCCTAAAACCAGATTGAAACTTTTCTAAAATATGGCAATTATAAAAGAAAATCATATAATTGTTTAAAAACTAATATTTCTCAAATTTTACTTAAAAATGGTAAGTTTGAAGCTGGTGAGTAATTATTAGAATTGTCAGCATCTTAATTGCTTTTCTCACAACCGCTTTTTTTTTAAAGCAGCAGGAAAGACTCCCGTTTGAAGTGAGCAATTTGAGATGTTTAAAATCTCCTCTCAAAAAATCCATAAAATATTCAAAACAATTTGGTTGCTCACACATGTAAAACACATGTTTTAGATGTAATTCCAAGCATCTCAGTATTAACCAGGACAAAAACTGTCCAACGTTTCCTCTGGTAAAAACAGACACTCAGATGGATTAAAAGCAGTGTGAGAAGATAAAATGTCACATCGGATGGTGTTTATTTTATCTCTGAAGTGGTCTGCAAACTGCTCACAAAAAGACCATGTACAATACGTGCGTGAGGTATAATATTAAAATCAAGGTTAAACAAATTGTTAATTTTTGCAAAAAGCACTCTGGGGTTATTCTTAGTTTGCAATTACTGTGGAGAAAAAAGTGTTTCTTGCGTTCTCAACCGCCGTGTTGTATATTTTTTGCTGTTCATGTAATATTTGATGGTTAATCATTAGTTTATTTTTCCTCCATTTCCTTTCTGCTATCCTGCAATTTATTTGTAGTTTTTTTTATTTCCTCTTCATTTCTCCATGAAGGTACTGATTTTAAAATGTCCTTTCATTGATTTTAGAGGAGCAACAGCGTCAAGGCTGGATTTGAGGTTTTGATTAAAGTTGTCAACAATAAAATCACAGGGTGCAGGTAAAACTATTGGAGGACAATTATTTCAAAAAATTGCGGCCACTTCAGAAGTTAGGTAGTGCTTCATCACAGTTGGATAAAAGCTGTGATATTAATAAGTTAAGTTAAAGTTAAAGTACCAATGATTGTCACACACACACTAGGTGTGGTGAAATTTATCCTCTGCATTTGACCCATTCCCCTCCTGGGAGGTGAGGGGAGCAGTGAGCAGCAGCGGTGGTTGCGCTCAGGAATCATTGTCGCTGATTTAACTCCCAATTCCAACCCTTGATGCTGAGTGCCAAGCAGGGAGGTAATGGGTCCCATTTTTATAGACTTTGGTATGACTCTGCCAGGTTTTGAACTCACAACCTACCCATCTCAGGGCGGACACTCAAACCACAAGGCCACTGAGCAGGTGGCACAGTAGTGGTCAGACACAGCCAAGTCGATAACAGAGGACACACCATAAGTAAAGACCAAATCCAGAGTGTGTCCTCTGTTATGAGTTGGCTGTGTCACATGTTGGGTTGAATCCATAAAATCTAACATTTAAAAATTCCCTTGAAACAGGGACTAAAACATTATCAGTGTGTAGATTATAATCCCCGGCTAAAATGATCATATAATATGTTGAATGAATGATTGATAAAACTCAGAAAAATCATTCATAAAAGCAGCAGTCTATAAATAGTGACACACAAAACTGGGGAGCTGCTAAAAACAATTGCATGATATTCAAAAGTGGTACAGTGATCAAGTAAAATCTTTTTTGATGTTAGGGAATGCGTGGCTATTGATGCTATGCCACCTCCCCTCCTACCACTTCTGACTGAAAAAGCAAAGTTAAAATTGGACGGAGAGGACTCAGTGAGAACTGGTGCATCTGTACCCAGCCATACCTCAGTTCAAAGTAAGCATTCTAGTTTGTGGTCTAAAATCAATTCCTTAATAATAAAAGACTTATTGACCAGAGAGCGAATATTTAAAAGTGCCATGTTAATAGTGATCGGTGTATTTGTGACTGTAACGAATGGGGAGGGATTGTGATGGTACCGGGTATAAGGAGACGGCACTGAGGCTGGGAGAGAGTTTAGCCTGGGGCGTATTTATTCACAAGGAAAATTCTATATAAATAAATATATATTATGACTATGTGTAGAATTTAACTGTAGGGTTTTACCGTAAGTGTTGGAGGTGCGTGTTGAGAGGAGCGGTGCTGTCAGACAATGGCAAGGCAGGCAGGGTTTGTCCAGGGGCGGAAGCGTGGTCGGGAGGCAGGAGAGAGTCGTCGTAGTCCGGGGGCAAGCGAGGAGTCGAGAACCAGGAAGCACGAGGAAGACAGGGAAGATCCAGGAGCGCACGACACACAGCGTGACTCGGGGACGCACACAGGGAGCTGCGGGGTGAGGGAGGACACAACAATTAGCGCAGGGAAAAAAACACAGAGATCAGGATCAAAAAGGCAACTAGGAAGCTGGAGACGAGCTTACGGTACGATGTACAGATTGCTACGTTCTGGCAAAGGATCTCTGGTGGCGGTTGTTTAAGTAGCCGTCCCTCATCAGGGTGTGTTGATTGAAGATGGAATGCAGCTGCCTGCAGCAGCTTGAGTGACGTGCGCTCAGCGCGGCTCCCAGATGATTGCGCACTAGTGTGCGTCTGGGCCGTGACAGGGATGTTTTAAAAGTTGTTTAAGGTTATGGATATTCACAGTGTTGTTTGAATCAGAATCATAAATACTTTAATAATCCCAGAGGGGAAATGAAGATTTTCAGCACAATTCCATTCAAGATCAGACAAACATTACAAGGAGACAGAACAGGATCACATATACACTGTGGTGGCCTCTGCGGTGTTCCATGCCATTAGTCTGCTGGGGTGGGGGGAGCATGGCCAGAGACAGGAGCAGACCCAACAAAGCAACTAAGAGAGCCGACTCCACCCTCGGCCGC
This sequence comes from Entelurus aequoreus, assembly GCF_033978785.1. Lineage (NCBI taxonomy): Eukaryota > Metazoa > Chordata > Actinopteri > Syngnathiformes > Syngnathidae > Entelurus > Entelurus aequoreus. The sequence goes on along the minus strand of NC_084752.1, from coordinate 20,552,327 downwards.
CTACCAACTCTCGGCCAGTGTCCAGTCCGCATGGATGAGCGAGGATGCGTCTAAGGCAGTGGTCCCCAACCTTTTTGTAGCTGGGGACCGGTCAACGCTAGAAAATTTGTCCCACGGACCAAGGGGGGAGGGGATTTTTTATTTTTTTCATAAAGAAATACAATCATGTGTGCTTACGGACTGTATCCCTGCAGACTGTATTGATCTATATTGATATATAATGTATATATTGTGCTTTTTATGTTGATTTATTAAAAAATAAAAATAAAAAAAAATATTATTTTATTTATTTTTATTTTTTTTTCATTAACAATCGGTCCGCGGACCGGTACCGGGCCGTGGCCCAGTGGTTGGGGACCACTGGTCTAAGGAGACCGAGGTGTCCGATACCTGCTCATTCAGCCAAGACACTGTGAAGCTTGTCCGCCCCGGCGCTCAGTGCTAGTTCCACAGCCCTGTCTCTTCATCCGCATCTCCTCCAGTCTCTCCAAACGGAGAGACTGGTGTGGCAGAGACCCAGCAGCTGGTCTCCATGGCCAAAAGGCTCCCGGGAGGCAGATCCAGAAGTTCACAAAAAAGCACCGCAAAAGTCACGAAAGTGCCACCCCTTGTCACACAGTCCCAAAGGGTCCCGAACCAAAAGGCAAAAAACCCCACGTGAAAACAAGAGGGAAACATCAGGAACACAAAAGGATGATACAAGAGCACAGAGCTCCTGCCACCAGCAGCCACTACAACGGCGCCATATTGGAAAAATATGTGATCTGTGTCGTTCTCTGTTAGTGATGATGGTGGGAAGTATTGAATTAGTTGGGGAAAAATTAGGTCCAAGTCCAGTATTGTGTATATTGCTGTTAAAAATAAATCCATAGGGGCTAGGACCAGAGGGACATCAGGATAGCTGCACGCCATACGCCAGGTTGGCAGATAAGAGGCGGCTTCCCTGTGTGTACAGGTGAAGCCCATCATTGTCAAAAATATGTTTTCTCTCCCAAAAAGCATCAACATTGTCAATAAAAGCCATGTTGTGGGAAGCACAGGTGGATGCAAGCCAAGTATTCAAGCTGAGCAGTCTAGTGAAGCGACCTATTCCTCTGCCTCTAGTAAGTAAGTACATTTCATTTATAGCGCTTTTCACAGATAAAATCACAAAGCGCTGTACAAAACATTGGTGAAGTAAAACAACAATTCAATTAAAACAACATCATAAAAAAGATCCATCCATCCATCCATCCATCCATCCATCTTTTTCCGCTTATCCAAGGTCGGGTCGCGGGGGCAGCAGCCTAAGCAGGGAAGCCCAGACTTTCCTCTCCCCAGCCACTTCGTCCAGCTCCTCCCGGGGGATCCCGAGGCGTTCCCAGGCCAGCCGGGAGAGATAGTCTTCACAACGTTTCGTAGGTCTTCTCCGTGGACTTCTACCGGTTGGACGTGCCCGAAACGCCTCCCTAGGGAGGCGTTCGGGTGCCATCCTGACCAGATGCCCGAACCACCTCATCTGGCTCCTCTCGATGTGGAGGAGCAGCGGCTTTACTCTGAGTTCCTCCCGGATGACAGAGCTCCTCACCCTATCTCTAAGGGAGAGCCCCGCCACCCGGCGGAGGAAACTTATTTCGGCAGCTTGTGCCCGTGATCTTGTCCTTTCGGTCATAACCCAAAGCTCATGACCATAGGTGAGGATGGGAACGTAGATCGACCGGTAATTTGAGAGCTTTGCCTTCCGGCTCAGCTCCTTCTTCACCACAACGGATCGATACAGCGGCTGCATTACCGAAGACGCTGCACCGATCCGCCTGTCGATCTCACGATCCACTCTTCCCTCACTCGTGAACAAGACTCCGAGGTACTTGAACTCCTCCACTTGGGGCAAGATCTCCTCCCTAACCCGGAGATGGCACTCCACCCTTTTACTGGCGAGAACCATGGACTCTGACTTGGAGGTGCTGATTCCCATCCCAGTCGCTTCACACTCGGCGGCGAACCGATCCATTGAGAGCTGAAAATCTTGGCCAGATGAAGCCATCAGGACCACATCATCTGCAAAAAGCAGAGACCTAATCCTGCAGCCACCAAACCAGATCCCCTCTACACCCTGACTGCGCCTAGAAATTCTGTCCATAAAAGGTATGAACAGAATCGGTGACAAGAGGATAAAAGGATACAAAGTGGATTAAAATTGATAGTTAAAAGGTGCATTAACTAAAAGCTTTACTAAAAAGAGAAGTTTTCAAATGTTTCTTAAAAGTTTCAACACAGTCAAGGGACTGGTGCAAATTGTTCCATATTCTGGGAGCTATAGCCTGGAATGCCAGGGATCTTTTTAATCTTCATTCAAATTTAATGAATGAATGAATTTATTTATTCCGGTAGACAGACATATATAGCAACACTTCATCACTCTTTGTAATTTGACAGACATGCAACGGCACCCACCGAAAAGAGATACGGGTAAAAAGCAAGAATTCTTGTCCATGTCCCGCCCCTAATTTACAATCAATTTATATGCTGGTTATATATGTTGGTTATATAGTCCAAGTTTCAACAGCAGATTTGATGGATACATGACAATTTCAGAACAAGTATAACATATGATAATGGATGATAATGACAAGTTTTTTTGTTGTTTTTTTTTTGGTTTCTTAGTCCACATGATGTCCAATTCTTGTTTTTTCTTGTTCCAGCCGTCCATCGTGTAGCCGGCCAAAGGTCCCATCATGACAGGTCGGCTCACCCGGGCCCACACGCCTGCTGGAAAACACTTTGTCACTAGCATTGAGTGACCATAAGATTTGCTCCATCTTGCCTGCGTACCTTTCGTCTTCTGAAGCCTTGTCTGGTGTGTTATGTCCCTTATTCCACAGTGAGTTATTTTGCACCTGTGTTCCACAGTTGAGATAGTCCAAACAACTAGTCATGTTTTTGATAGTTTCCCAACAACATATGTTTTACTGCAAGGTTGAACACTCTTAGGCTAGAAGACAGTTTAATTTCTCCGCTCACATTGTCCCACATTTTCAACCCTGCTATAGATAACGTTTGAGCCTTGAATGTGGAATTTATCATGTTATGTTTGAATTTCAGGTCACCCCTGAGTTCATGTGGACCATCTCTGAGTGAAAACAGACTCTGTATATTTGCAGGTAGAGCCCTTTGTGAGGCCTTAAACATAACTTGAAGGCTACTGTATTGGATTATATCATGTATTTTAAGAAAATTACTCATTATGAAGAGATCATTGGTATGAGCTCTATATGGGGCTTAATGTATAATTGTAATTGCCTTTTTCTGGAGCTCCAAAGACATGCACCTGGGGATAGGTTGATTGGCAACACTAAAGTGGCCCTAGTGTGTGAATGTGAGTGTGAATGTTGTCTGTCTATCTGTGTTGGCCCTGTGATGAGGTGGCGACTTGTCCAGGGTGTACCCCGCCTACCGCATGCAGCTGAAATAGGCTCCAGCACCCCCCGCGACCCCGAAAGGGACAAGCGGTAGAAAATGGATGGATGGATAGATCTTAAATAACGGTTCAATAGTGTCCCTGTAGGTGTGCCCCCAAATTTAAGCGCAATACTGACAATGCGGCAATAAGAGAGCTAAGTAAATTGTTCTTAGTGAATTTTGATTTACCGTATTTTTCGGATTATAAGTCGCTCCGGACGAAAATGCATAATAAAGAAGAAAAAAAACATATATAAGTCACACTAGAGTGTAAGTCGCATTTTTGGGGGAAATTCATTTGATAAAATCCAACACCAAGAATAGACATTGGAAAGGCAATTTAAAATAAATAACAAATAGTGAAACTACAGGAGGTAGTAAAGTTACAGACATTATGTGTCATGTTTAAGGCTAAAAGTAAAACATTACCAGCAAATTTACAAAAAATGTTTGTCATCACTTCTGAAGATGAAGAGCATAGAAGAAAAGGTCATTTCCAACATCAGTATTCAAGGACAACTTTAAAACAAATGTGTATATCAGTGGTGGGGGTTAAACTATGGAATTCTCTTCACAATGAGATAAAAGATTGTAAAAATATATATCAATTGAAAAAAATATATAAAGACAGAACAATAAAATTATATGGACAGCCATAAGTGTTTACATTTTGCTTTATATTTATTATTTTACTTATTTTTGCTTGGTTTTGTATTTGTTTTGTATCATCCCGTGAGGTGTATATTACTTCTTTTGTTTTTTTGTTCGGTTTGTACTTCATGAAGTTTTGCACTTGTGTTTTTTTTGTGTGTTTTTTTTGTTTGTTTTCGTTATATTTGGATGTAATTGTTGGTTTAAGAGTGTCCGCCCTGAGATCGGTAGGTTGTGAGTTCAAACTACGGCCGAGTCATACCAAAGACTTTAAAAATGGGACCCATTACCTCCCTGCTTGGCACTCAGCATCAAGGGTTGGAATTGGGGGTTAAATCACCAAAAATGATTCCCGGGCGCGGCACCGCTGCTGCCCACTGCTCCCCTCACCTCCCAGGGGGTGATCAAGGGGATGGGTCAAATGCAGAGGACAAATTTCACCACACCTAGAGTGTGTGTGACAATCATTGGTACTTTAACTTAAAACTTAACTTTATATATCATTAAGTAAGACTATGTATTATGTTGAAGGGGGCAGGAAAATATAAGATTTTTCTTCATCCTGCTCCTTCTCAGGCATTGGTGTGTCACTGTATAACTGAATAATTGTGGTATAATTGTCTATCAAAGGTGCACATCAATGAAGGAGATAAATAAAATGAAATGAAATGAAAAGTGAACAGGCTGAATAAGTGTACTTTATATGACACATAAATAACCAACTGAGAACGTGCCTGGTATGTTAACGTAACATATTATGGTAAGAGTCATTGAAATAACTATAACATATAGAACATACGTTTACCTAACTTTCTTTCTGCTGCTCGATTGCCGTTTTCTGCTGCATATTTCACTACTTCCAGCTTGTAACCTGCAGTATATCATTTCCTTTTCGGTGCCATTTTTGAGAGACAAAAACAATGGGCATATATACAAACACACTCCCCACCCCCATCCAACGCCCCTCACCACCACCGCTTAATTCCTCTTCGGGGTTATGGATGGCTAGTAGCGCTTTATAGCAGCAGGCCGGGCTCCAGGGCCCCAAATCCCCCCCCCGCCCTGTTGCGAGTCGTTGTGATTATATGTACATGTTTATGTGTGCTATGCTAAATGAGGATTTTTCCCTTGGACTCAGTCTGGACCCCCTGCTGAGGGTCCAGCCTAACACTGATATTTTTTATTATTCGCCCTTTTTCCAATATCACCTTTTTCCCACCTTTTTTAAGGAGCGCCGTAAGTGGCTGATCCGTTGGCGGTCCCATCTTGTCTCCCTGTAACGTATGTCTGCTCTTAGTGGGACTGTGCCGAAAATGAAATTTCAGTTCTTATGTGTCTTGTACATGTTAAAGAATGGACAATAATAAAGCATCTTGAATCTTGAATCTTGATTTTTGTTCAGCCCTTCTCAGTTTTTATAAGTTACCGCCAATGTTGAAATGATCAATTTTCATAGGTACGGAAGTAGTAGCAGGTAGCATCTTTTTTTTCACAATGCACTTCTGCCAAGACCCGCCCCCCGCCGAATTTTTATTGGTTGACGTGTGTGTGTGTGACGATTGCTGATATACGCCTAGTCTCTTACGTGAATGAGATAAATAATATTATTTGATATTTTACGGTAATGTGTTAATAATTTCACACATAAGTCGCTCCTGAGTATAAGTCGCACCCCGGCCAAACTATGAAAAAAACTGTGATTTATAATCCGAAAAATACGGTAGTAATTTCCGCATTTTCCACAAAATGGAGACACCCTTAGCCAATTTAGACTGTACTGCTTTCACACGTGGTTTCCAAGTCAGTAGAGCGTCTATCTTAACCCCCAAGACCTTGTGTTCATCTACTCTGTTTATAGACGTCCCGCTAACTCAGGGGTGGGCAATTAATTTTTACCGGGGGACGCATGAGCAACCCGAGCACTGCTGGAGTGCCACATCGACAATATTTCAATTAAATTTTGCTCAATATTATTTTTTATGTATACCGTAAAATAAATAATAATAGTAATAATAATAATAATAATAATAATAATAATAATACTTTCATTTAACCTAACTTAACTTTATACCAAAAGCACTGCTTTGGAAATCATTTGTACCCTTTTCAGAGATTAGATTAAGATTAAAGATTAAAGTACCAATGATTGGCACACTCACACTAGATGTGGTGAAATTTGTCCTCTGCATTTGTCCCATCCCCTTGGGGAGCAGCAGCGGCGCCCGGGAATCATTTTGGTGATTTAACCCCCAACTCCAACCCTTTGTTGCTGAGCAGGGAGGTTATGGGTCCCATTTTTATAGTCTTTGGTATGACTCGGCTGGGATTTGAACTCCAACCTACCGATCTCAGGGCGGACACTCTAACCACTAGGCCACTGAGATGGTCACATTTAGTTCCCCTTAAACATCCTCATGTTGCACAATGAAATGTAGGCATAGGATGAAGTGTGCATTCCTGTAACTTTCTCTAGTAACAGCATTCCATGATTAATATCCATAAATTGACATTAATAATAAATGACAGTAAAATAAGCACACATATGACTGAGGAGTCATAGTGTAACTTTGTGTGGTGTTTGAGTTGTCCGACTTTTTGTGTGGCCATAAACGCACCAGTGGTTTAGTGGTATGCGTGTTGGTGACAGATGACAAGTTGGTTTTGGCCTGGTTTGTACGGCAGAAAATGACTATTTTTTCGAGATAGGAGTGTTTTACTCATGTTTTTGGTGTGGTTATGGCCGAATATAAACAGTTTTGCTCAATAAAGTGATCGATATAATTCCTGGCCTCAAAGCATCTCGATAGACGTTACAATTATTGAACGGTGTTCAATTGAACGGTGTTGACGAACACCGTTAGGGCCGCTTGTTGTCACTGTCACTCAGAGTTGCATTGCAAAATCACACAGAATAAATGTGTTTATTTTGTTTAGAATTCAGATGGGATTTGATTTGGTGCGCGGCATATATTTGCTGTGCGCAGAGGAGGCTTGAGCAGTGCGCAATTGCGCAGGCGCGCACCTTAGAGGGAACGTTGCTTGGCAGTCCATGTCTTGTTGGAAACACGGCATTCGTCATCAACTTTTCTCTTTTTAGCGTCTCGGGTGTAAACCGTGCATCACTTGTCGCTGTGCACCTTCACTCATAGGTTACACACGGACATACACACATAAATAACACTTTTCAAAATAAAAGCAGCACAGTTGTATTGCGCGCACGACATAGATGTTTTTTCAACTTTATTTTGTAATTTGTGATTGCAGCTGTTCACATTCACTCACAATCACGCACGCGCATACGTCCACACGGAAGTAATACAAATAATGCTTTTCAAAACAAAAGCAGCACCGTTGTATTGCACACTCGACATAGATACTTTTTAGAATGTATTTTGTAATTTATGATTGGCCTCACGCGGGCCGGACAGGGACGCACAAAGGGCCGGATGTGGCCCGCGGGCCGCAGAATGCCCAGGTCTGCGCTAACTTCTATGTGTCATTTCAGGTTCATTTTTATACAAAGCAAACTCGTCCCGGGGGCCGGATAAAACCTGTTCGCGGGTCTGATCCGGCCCTCGGGCCATACGTTCGACACCCCTGATTTTGATTGATTGATTGATTGAGACTTTTATTAGTAGGTTGCACAGTGAAGTACATATTCCGTACAATTGACCACTAAATGGTAACACCCGAATACGTTTTTCAACTTGTTTAAGTCGGGGTCCACTTAAATTGATTCATGATACAGATATATACTATCATATATACTATCATCATAATACAGTCATCACACAAGATAATCACATTGAATTATTTACATTATTTACAATCAGGGGTGTGGAGGGGGGGGGGTATGGACATCAAGTAGTGGACATAGAGAGAGAGAGAGAGAGAGAGAGAGAGAGAGAGAGAGAGAGAGAGAGAGAGAGAGAGAGAGAGAGAGAGAGAGAGAGAGAGAGAGAGATCAGAAGGCATAAGAAAAAGAAAAAGTATCTGCATTTGATTGTTTACATTTGATTATTAGCAATCCGGGGAGGGTGTTAGTTTAGGGTTGTAGCTGCCTGGAGGTGAACTTTTATTGCTGTTTTGAAGGAGGATAGAGATGCCCTTTCTTTTATACCTGTTGGGAGCGCATTCCACATTGATGTGGCATAGAAAGAGAATGAGTTAAGACCTTTGTTAGTTCGGAATCTGGGTTTAACGTGGTTAGTGGAGCACCCCCTGGTGTTGTGGTTATGGCGGTCATTTACGTTAAGGAAGTAGTTTGACATGTACTTCGGTATCAGGGAGGTGTAGCGGATTTTATAGACTAGGCTCAGTGCAAGTTGTTTAACTCTGTCCTCCACCTTGAGCCAGCCCACTTTAGAGAAGTGGGTAGGAGTGAGGTGGGATCTGGGGTGGAGGTCTAGAAGTAACCCGACTAGCTTGTTCTGAGATGTTTGGAGTTTAGATTTGAGGATTTGATCTGTGCACTAACCCACACAACATTGCACATGGCATGACGACACTCCCCGTGAGCTCATGGTTCCACAGTGGAGGAGAGGCAAGGTACAGTAAATGCTTTAAGCACCACGGACAGGGAAGGACAGTGCGCGTTCCGGGGGAGGATTCCACCGGATTGGCCGCGCGTAAAAGGCGAGGTTGACGCACGGCTGACTGGGAGGCAAACTGGCTGCTGGTGGATATTCCACCTTTCTTACTGCGCATGCCCATTTCAATCACGTCGTGGACAGACACTTTCAAGTCACTTTGTTTCCTCATTTTCATACCAAGAATGGAAGGTGCGGACACTTGCGCCGTCAACAACGCGTCGGCCAACGTGTCCACGCACAGCGTCCCGTTCCACGGGAGCAGCACCCTGCTGACGGCGGTGATCTCCATCGCCGTGTTCGCGGTGGGTCTGGCGGGAAACAGCCTGGCCATCTACGTGCTGCTGTGCTGCGCCAAAATGAAGACGGTGACCAACATTTACATCCTCAACCTGGCCGTGGCCGACGAGCTGTACATCGTGGGGCTGCCGTTTCTCACCACGCAGAACGTTCTCTCCTACTGGCCGTTCGGGTCCTTCCTGTGCCGGCTGGTCATGACCGCCGACTCCATGAACCAGTTCACGTCCATTTTCTGCCTCACCGTCATGTCCATAGACCGCTACCTGGCCGTGGTGCACCCGATCCGGAGCTCCAATTGGAGGCACCCGCGGGTGGCAAAGGCGGTGAGCGCGGCGGTGTGGGCAGTTTCTTTCGTGGTGGTCCTGCCGGTGGTCATCTTCTCTGATGTGCAGGTAAGCACCTTTCCCAGTTTGGGAAAATAAGTATGCTCAAACTTTTTCCTCCCAGCAGGGGCGGATCCAGACTATTTTGAAAGGGGAGGGGGGGCCCAAGAAATGTTTAACATTTTGCAAAAATGCTAAAACATACAATATAGACAGGCTATGTGCTTTGTGGCCCATTAGTGTTGTCCCAATACCAATATTGTGGTACCGGTAACGGTACCAAATTCTTTCAATACTTTTCATTACCTTTCTAAATAAAGGGGACCACAAAAAATTGCATTATTGGCTTTATTTTAACAAAAAATCTTACAGTACATTAAACATATCTGTAACGACTGGGTCGCATTTTACTACGGAGGTCGTTCTCCCAGGATGCAGACGGACAACTTTCTGGCGACTACTCCTTTCACATGTTTCTACGCATTTCAGCTGTTCCACCTCAAAACATTCCTCTTAATTAGGACAAAAAACAAAGTTGTTTTTTCCGGTTTTCCGGAAATTCACGGAATTCAGTAATACCATTTCTCAATTCAAGATGTTACTACTTCAACATTTCTCGACCGATTTGAAAAATTCAATCATTTCAACTCATTCAGACCATTCAAGTTTTTTACTATTTAAAAAAAAAATTCCAGTTTTTCCCGAAATTCCCAAATTTTGGGGAAATTTCCATTTAAATCAATGTGACATTCTTCAAAGTTTCACAATCCCCACATTATTTTCTGATTAAAACTGTTCCAACTTCAAAATATTCAGCCTGTTTAGGAAATCTGTTTTTGAAATTCAAACTATCTTTTTTCCAAGTTAAAAAAAATTCCAGGATTTTCCAGAATTCCGGGTTTTCCAAAGCCACCTTTTTTTCTGGCGACTACTCCTTCCACATTTTTCAACGCATTTCAGCCGTTCCACCGTCAAAACATTCCTTTTAATTAGGACAAAAAAATGAAGTTGTTTTTTGAACTGGAAAAATTCCCGGTTTTCCTGAAATTCTAGGAATTCCGTTGTACCATTTTTCAATTCAACATGTTACTACTTCAACATTTCTCGACCGATTTGAAAAAATTCAACACCAACCATTTCAACTCATTCAGACCATTCAAGTTTTTTACACCATTTTCAAAAAAATGGCCGCTTTTCCCGACATTTCCAAAATGTTTGGAAATTCCGATTGAAATCAATGAGACATTCTTCAAAGTTCCACAATTCCCACATTTTTCATCTGATTCAAACTGTTCCAACTTCAAAATATTCAGCCTGTTCAGGAATTGTGTGCTCTACTTCAACAATTCCCCCCCAAAAATCCCGGATTTCCCATAATTCCTTTTGTTTATGCATTTCCCCATTCAAAATGAATTGGCCATTTTTCAAACTTCCACTATTCCCACATTCTTCAACTGATTAAAACCATTCTACCTTCAACTCATTTTGGACATTCAAACTACCATTTGTCCACATTCAACATATTTCTAGGAATTCCCGTTTTTTTGGTAACCTATTTCCACCCTTAAGTTCCACCACTCCTTTCACATTTTTCGACACATTTCAACCGTTGCACCGTCAAAACATTCCTCTTAATCAGGACAAAAATCAAAGGTGTTTTTTGAACTGGAAAAATTCCTGGTTTTCCCGTAATACCATTTCTCAATTCAAGATGTTACTACTTCAACATTTCTCGACCGATTTGAAAAATTCTATCATTTCAACTCATTCAGACCATACAAGTTTTTTTTACTATTTTCAAAAAAAATTCCAGTTTTTCCCGAAATTCCCAAATTTTTGGGAAATTTCCATTTAAATCAATGTGACATTCTTCAAAGTTTCACAATCCCCACATTTTTTCCTGATTAAAACTGTTCCAACTTCAAAATATTCAGCCTGTTTAGGAAATCTGTTTTTGAAATTCAAACTATCTTTTTTCCAAGTTAAAAAAAAATTCCAGGATTTTCCAGAATTCCGGGTTTTCCAAAGCCACCCTTTTTTCTGGCGACTACTCCTTCCACATTTTTCAACGCATTTCAGCCGTTCCACCGTCAAAACATTCCTTTTAATTAGGACAAAAAATGAAGTTGTTTTTTGAACTGGAAAAATTCCCGGTTTTCCTGAAATTCTAGGAATTCCGTTGTACCATTTTTCAATTCAACATGTTACTACTTCAACATTTCTCGACCGATTTGAAAAAATTCAACACCAACCATTTCAACTCATTCAGACCATTCAAGTTTTTTACACCATTTTCAAAAAAATGGCCGCTTTTCCCGACACGTCCAAAATGTTTGGAAATTCCGATTGAAATCAATGAGACATTCTTCAAAGTTCCACAATTCCCACATTTTTCATCTGATTCAAACTGTTCCAACTTAAAAATATTCAGCCTGTTCAGGAATTGTGTGCTCTACTTCAACAATCCCCCCCCAAAAATCCCGGATTTCCCATAATTCCTTTTGTTTATGCATTTCCCCATTCAAAATGAATTGGCCATTTTTCAAACTTCCACTATTCCCACATTCTTCAACTGATTAAAACCATTCTACCTTCAACTCATTTTGGACATTCAAACTACCATTTGTCCACATTCAACATATTTCTAGGAATTCCCGTTTTTTTGGTAACCTATTTCCACCCTTAAGTTCCACCACTCCTTTCACATTTTTCGACACATTTCAACCGTTGCACCGTCAAAACATTCCTCTTAATCAGGACAAAAATCAAAGGTGTTTTTTGAACTGGAAAAATTCCTGGTTTTCCCGTAATACCATTTCTCAATTCAAGATGTTACTACTTCAACATTTCTCGACCGATTTGAAAAATTCTATCATTTCAACTCATTCAGACCATTCAAGTTTTTTTACTATTTTCCAAAAAAATTCCAGTTTTTCCCGAAATTCCCACATTTTTGGGAAATTTCCATTTAAATCAATGTGACATTCTTCAAAGTTTCACAATCCCCACATTTTTTTCTGATTAAAACTGTTCCAACTTCAAAATATTCAGCCTGTTTAGGAAATCTGTTTTTGAAATTCAAACTATGTTTTTTCCAAGTTAAAAAAAATTCCAGGATTTTCCAGAATTCCGGGTTTTCCAAAGCCACCCTTTTTTCTGGCGACTACTCCTTCCACATTTTTCAACGCATTTCAGCCGTTCCACCGTCAAAACATTCCTTTTAATTAGGACAAAAAATGAAGTTGTTTTTTGAACTGGAAAAATTCCCGGTTTTCCTGAAATTCTAGGAATTCCGTTGTACCATTTTTCAATTCAACATGTTACTACTTCAACATTTCTCGACCGATTTGAAAAATTTCAACACCAACCATTTCAACTCATTCAGACCATTCAAGTTTTTTACACCATTTTCAAAAAAATGTCCGCTTTTCCCGACATTTCCAAAATGTTTGGAAATTCCGATTGAAATCAATGAGACATTCTTCAAAGTTCCACAATTCCCACATTTTTCATCTGATTCAAACTGTTCCAACTTCAAAATATTCAGCCTGTTCAGGAATTGTGTGCTCTACTTCAACAATTCCCCCCCCAAAAATCCCGGATTTCCCATAATTCCTTTTGTTTATGCATTTCCCCATTCAAAATGAATTGGCCATTTTTCAAACTTCCACTATTCCCACATTCTTCAACTGATTAAAACCATTCTACCTTCAACTCATTTTGGACATTCAAACTACCATTTGTCCACATTCAACATATTTCTAGGAATTCCCGTTTTTTTGGTAACCTATTTCCACCCTTAAGTTCCACCACTCCTTTCACATTTTTCGACAAATTTCAACCGTTGCACCGTCAAAACATTCCTCTTAATCAGGACAAAAATCAAAGGTGTTTTTTGAACTGGAAAAATTCCTGGTTTTCCCGAAATTCCATGAATTCCGTAATACCATTTCTCAATTCAAGATGTTACTACTTCAACATTTCTCGAGTGATTTGAAAAACTCCAACGCTAACCATTTCAACTCATTCAGACCATTCAAGTTTTTTATACCATTTTCAAAAAAATTCCCGTCTTTCCCGAAATCCCCAAATTTTTGGGAAATTTCCACTGAAATCAATGGGACATTCTTCAAAGTTCCACAACTCCCACATTTTTCATCTGATTCAAATGTTCCAACTTCAAAATATTCAGCCTGTTTGGGGATTGTGTGCTCTACCTCAACAATTCTAAAAAAATTCCAGGATTTCAGTTCAACTTCAGCATTGGAGCATTCACACGGAATTCCTTCAGGAAGTGCCTCATCTAGTTATTGTTACTATTATACAATTTAATTATTAGACACCCCACCCTAAACCTCACTAGGCATGCTACATTTGCAGCTGACTACCCAGTTGGGAGTGAGAGAAAAAGTGTGAATGCCTTACTTCTGTCGAAATTAGAGGAGCGCAAAGATAGATTTAAGAAGTGGATTGCATCTCCAAACTCCACTACTGCTGCTAGTTTTGTTGCAACTTGAGAGATAATAAAGTGTGGAAAACCGTTCACAGATGGTGACTACATGAAGGATTCATTCATTAAAATACACTATATTGCCAACAGTATTTGGCCACCTGCCTTGACTCACATATGAACTTGAAGTGCCATCCCATTCCTAACCCATAGGGTTCAATATGATGTTGGTCCACCTTTTGCAGCTATTCAACTTCAACTCTTCTGGGGAGGCTGTCCACAAGGTTGCGGAGTGTGTTTATAGGAATTTTCAACCATTCTTCTAAAAGCGCATTGGTGAGGTCACACACTGATGTTGGTCGAGAAGGCCTGGCTCTCAGTTTCTGTTCTAAGTCATCCCAAAGGTGTTCTATCGGGTTCAGGTCAGGACTCTGTGCAGGCCAGTCAAGTTCATCCACACCAGACTCTGTCATCCATGTATTTATGGACCTTGCTTTGTGCACTGGTGCACAGTCATGTTAGAAGAGGGAGGGGCCCGCTCCAAACTGTTCCCACAAGGTTGGGAGCATGGAATTGTCCAAAATGTTTTGGTATCCTGGAGCAGTGTTTTTCAACCTTTTTTGAGCCAAGGCACATTTTTTGCGTTGAAAAAATACGGAGGCACACCACCAGCAGAAATCATTAAAAAACGAAACTCAGTTGACAGTAAAATGTCGTTGTTGGATATGACTTTAAACCATAACCAACCATGCATCAATATAGCTCTTGTCTCAAAGTAGGTGTACTGTCACAACCTGTCACATCACGCTGTGACTCATTTGGAGATGTTTGCTGTTTTCCTGTGTGTAGTGTTTTAATTCTTGTCTTGCACTCCTATTTTGATGGCTTTTTCTCTTTTTTTGCTATTTTCCTGTAGCAGTTTCATGTCTTCCTTTGAGCGATATTTCCCGCATCTACTTTGTTTTAGCAATCAAGAATATTTCAGTTGTTTTTATCCTTCTTTGTGGGGACATTGTTGATTGTCATGTCGTGTTCGGGTGTACATTGTGGACGCCATCTTTGCTCCACAGTAAGTCTTTGCTGTCGTCCAGCATTCTGTTTTTGTTTACTTTGTAGCCAGTTCAGTTTTAGTCTCGTTCTGCATGGCCTTCCCTAAGCTTCAATGCCTTTTCTTAGGAAAACTCACCTTTTGTTTATTTTTGGTTTAAGCATTAGACACCTTTTTACCTGCACACTGCCTCCCGCTGTTTCCGACATCTACAAAGCAATTAGCTACCGCCTGCCACCTACTGATATGGAAGAGTATTACATGGTTACTCTGCCGAGCTCTAGACAGCACCGACACTCAACAACAACACATCATTTGCAAACTATAATTACTGGTTTGCAAAAAATATTTTTAACTCAAATAGGTGAAATTAGATAATCTCCCACGGCACACCAGACTGTATCTCACAGTGGTTGAAAAATACTGTCCTGAAAAACAACCCCACACCATAATTCCTCCTCCACCAAATTTCCCACTCTGCAAATGTAGCGTTCTCCTGGCAACCTCCAAACCCAGACTCGTTCATCAGATTGCCAGATGGAAACGTGTGATTCATCACTCCAGAGAAGGCGTCTCCACTTCTCTAGAGTCCGGTGGCAATGTGCTTTACACCACAGCATCCGACGCTTTGTATTGGACTTGGTGATGTATGGCTTAGATGCAGCTGCTCGGCCATTGAAACCCATTCCATGAAGCTCTCTGCGTACTGTATGTGGGCTAATTGGAAGGTCACATGAAGTTTGGAGCTCTGTAGCAACTGACTGTGCAGAAAGTCTTTGCACTATGCGCTTCAGCATCCGCTGACCCCTCTCTGTCAGTTTACGTGGCCTACCACTTCGTGGCTGAGTTGCTGTTGTTCCCAAACTCGTCCATTTTTTTTTATAATAAAGCCGACAGTTGCTTTTGGAAAGTGAGGAAATTCCACGACTGGATTTGTTGCACACTAAAACAGTTCCATGCTGGAAATCACTGAGCTCCTGAGAGCGGCCCATTCTTTCACAAATGTTTGTAGAAACAGTCTCCATTCCTCAGTGCTTGATTTTATACACCTGTGGCCGGGCCAAGTGATTAGGACACCTGATTCTGATCATTTGGATGGGTGGCCGAATACTTTTGGCAACATAGTGTATCAGAGCACCTATTTTCGGACTTCAAAAACAAAACCGAGATAATACAGAACATTAAAGACATGGCTCTCTCTGCAAAGACTGTGAAAGACAGGGCCATTAAATGGCAGCAACATCACCAATCAGAAAATCGAGTGCAGCTCCAGCATTCTCAATTGCCTGTGATGAGTCATGATGGAATCGATATTGAACAGACAGCGCTGTCATGCAGCCATGTGAATCCTATTATGCACGTTCCATTTAGTTTTTTCGAATCCTCAGAAAAAAAATGACATCAGAAATCTGATTTCTTTATTGTATTTGTAGAATTTCATCAATGCAACGGAACATAATAGATCAATATTGTAATGGAAGTTGAACTTAAAGCACAATCATACAGCAGAGTAGTCACGTGGTGCGTCATTCTCTCCAGGATGCGCTGCAGGGAAAATAAACATTCAATCGCGAATGCTCAATATGTATTTGTAGCCTACTTAGTCATTTTGATAGTAGGCTAATATAGCTAATATAGACACTTAAAGGCTGTGTAGCCTTCATTATAAGGCTTATATTAGGCTTTTATTTTTTTGTGGCTCTAGACCAGGGGTGTCAAACTCATTTTAGATCGGGGGCCACATGGAGAAAAATCTACTCCCAAGTGGGCCGGACTGGTAAAATCACGGCACGATAACTTAAAAATAAAGACAACTTCAGATTGTTTTCTTTGTTTGAAAATAGAACAAGCACATTCTGAAAATGTACAAATCATAATGTTGTTGAGGTTTTTTTTACACTTACATGTTGCGGGTAATAGTATTCTATCTTTATTTGTCGTTGTTTATACTTTCTGAATAAATGATGTGATAATGTTCATCAGTCAACTCATTGGTGTTCATTTTCAATCTATCAAGATAAAAAAAATAATAACAAAATCAACTCTCAGGATGTTATTTATGTAGTTTGCTCATTTTCCTCGACTGGTGCAGTAACATCATGTGGTTTATTTTTTTTTACATATGTAGCATCATCTACAAAGATACAAATAATTGCTATAGCGACATCTAGTGGACACATTTTGAACAGCAGTTTCAATTTTATACTTGGTAAACTCATCCCGCGGGCCGGATAAAACCTGTTTGCGGGCCGTACGTTGGACAACACAGCGCTAGACAAATTTGTTTTTTTCGTCCAATATGGCTCTTTCAACATTTTGGGTTGCCGACCCCTGGTGTAGCCTATAGGCATACCTTGGTAAAATATCTCCTCTTTACTTTTGGCTGCTAAGCATGCTCTATACTCATTTTCACCAGTAAAACCATTGCTAGCATTGGTTGTAGTTCGTTTTAGTGTTTGTTTTCTGATAGTACTGACAATAACCATATGATTGCCATTTGTTGTGATATTGTGCACAGGCAAGACGTACTTCTTCCTGAAAATAGCCTAATTCTGTGTAAAATGTGTTGATTAGAGATTTGT
This sequence comes from Entelurus aequoreus, assembly GCF_033978785.1. Lineage (NCBI taxonomy): Eukaryota > Metazoa > Chordata > Actinopteri > Syngnathiformes > Syngnathidae > Entelurus > Entelurus aequoreus. The sequence goes on along the minus strand of NC_084752.1, from coordinate 20,534,946 downwards.
TATGACAAAACGCTTGTCTATTCAGCTATTATGCTCGTGACTGCGTGGGTTCCCTCCGCGTACTCCGGCTTCCTCCCACCCCCGAAGACATGCACCTGGGGATTGGTTGATTAGCAACACTAAATTGGCCCTAGTGTGTGAATGTGAGTGTGAATGTTGTCTGTCTATCTGTGTTGGCCCTGTGATGAGGTGGCGACTTGTCCATGGTGTACCCTGCCTTCCGCCCGATTGCAGCTGAGATAGGCTCCAGCACCCCCCGCGACCCCAAAAGGGATAAGCGGTAGAAAATGGATGGATGGATGGATGGATGGTCCCAGCACCTCAACCCCTAGAGGCAGTGGACGTTTAAAGTTCCTTGGAGTAGCCCAGTCGATCGAGCTGGATTCGGCTGCGTATCTGGTAACCTTAGTCAGGGAGAGGGGGAGGGATATACAGAATTTTGACCGTGATTGCAGTACCATTTCTGGCCAGATTCATACATATGGCTCCTTTAATAATAATCACCTCCATTATGATAAACTGCATTTTTAAGTATTTTCTTAGTATCTAAGTACAAAACCCCAAACCAGTGAATTTGGCACGTTTTGTAATTCAAAATAAATAAATGTATTCGTACATAAAAACAGAATACAATGATTTGCAAATCCTTTTCAACTTATATTCGATTGAATAAACTGACAATATATTTAATGTTCGAGCTGACAAACTTAATTTTTTTTGCAAATAATCAATACATTTGAATTTAATGGAAGCAACACATTGCAAAAAAGTTGGCACAGGGGCATTTTTACCACTGTGTTACATGGCCTTTCCTTTTAACAACTCTCAGTAAACGTTTGGGAACTGAGGAGACACATTTTGAAGCTTTTCAGGTGGAATTCTTTCCCATTCTTGCTTGATGTACAGCTTAAGTTGTTCAACAGTCCAGTTTCTCCCTTGTGGTATTTTAGGCTTCATATTGCGCCACACATTTTCAATGGGAGACAAGTCTGGACTACAGGCAGGCCAGTCTAGTACCCGCACTTTTTTACTACGAAGCCACGCTGTTGAAACACGTGGCTTGGCATTGTCTTGCTGAAATAAGCAGGGGCGTCCATGATAATGTTGCTTGGATGACAACATACTGTATGTTGCTCCAAAACCTGTATGTACCTTTCAGCATTAATGGTGCCTTCACAGATGTGTAAGTTACCCATGTCTTGGGCACTAATACACCCCCATACCATCACAGATGCTGGCTTTTCAACTTTGCGCCTATAACAATCCGGATGGTTCTTTTCCTCTTTGGTCCGGAGGACACGACATCCACAGTTTCCAAAAACAATTTGAAATGTGGACTCTTCAGACCACAGAACACTTTTACACTTAGCATCTTGGATGAGCTCGGGCCATGCGAAGCCGGCGACGTTTCTGGGTGTTGTTAGTGGCTTTCGCTTTGCATGGTAGAGTTTTAACTTGCACTTACAGATGTAGCGACAGACTGTAGTTACTGACAGTGGTTTTCTGAAGTGTTCCTGAGCCCATGTGGTGATATCCTTTACACACTGATGTCGGTTTTTGATGCAGCGATCGAAGGTCACGAGCATTCAATGTTGGTTTTCAGCCTTGCTGCTTACGTGCAGTGATTTCTCCAGATTCTCTGAACCGTTTGATGATATTACGGACCGTAAATGGTGAATTCCCTAAATTCCTTGCAATAGCTGCTTGAGAAATGTTGTTCTTAAGCGATTTGCTCACGCATTTGTTCACAAAGTGGTGACCCACGCCCCATCCTTGTTTGTGAATGACTGAGCATTTCATGGAAGCTTCTTTTATACCCAATCATGGCACCCACCTGTTCCCAATTAGCCTGTTCACCTTTCTCAACTTTCTCAGTCTTTTTTGCCACTTGTGCCAGTTTTTTTTTTAAACATGTTGCAGGCATCAAATTCCAAATGAGGTAATATTTGCAAAAAATAACACATTTTCCAGTTCAAACGTTAAATATCTTGTCTTTGCAGTCTATTCAATTGAATATAGGTTGAAAATAATTTGCAAATCATTGTATTCTGTTTTTAATTACGATTTACACAACGTGCCAACTTCACTGGTTTTGGGTTTTGTATCATCATCAAGTTACATTATCACTGGAGGACGAGGTTACACATGTTATTTTTTCAATTAATTCAATTCAATTATTTATTTATTTCGTACTTGGATGTGTACATTTCAACAACATTTCAACAATCTCACATACCTTACTGCATTCAATACACAGCCATGTCGAAAAGGAACAGGATGAAGAAAATCTTATATTTCCTGCCCCTTCGCACAAAAGAAACATTTTCTTGGTATCTCTTTGCCGGTAGTGCATTAGAACATCCAATGCAACAAATCAATACAAAACAATATATCACATATGCACACACAGGCACCCACACCCACACGCACCCACCCACCAGGGGCGTAGACTCTAGAGTAGTAAAAAAGGCTACAGGACATGTATGACCCAGTTGACAAGAAAAGTTATTGTTGCCTAAAAACTACAAGTTTGTACCCCTACCCAGTGCACACACTCATAGAAATTAATAGAACAAACAATCAATGAAAAGAATAAACAAGCAAGATAAGTTGAACAAAAAATAAACAAACAAAACAAAAACTGAAAAAATAAGGCAATCACTCAAACCAAACAAACTGAAAAAGAACAAGGCAATCATCCAAACCAAACAAACTGAAAAAGAATAAGGTAATCATTCAAACCAAACAAAACTGAATAGAACAAGGCTATCATAACAAGGTATCATTCAAACCAAACAAAGCTAAGAACAATGTGATCATTCAACCAAGGATCCATAGTGCATGTTGATAAAGAAAAGAAAAAAAATGAAATGAATGAAAAATGTTACACACCCAGAGCAAGCAGGAGCATACATGCTAATAGCTAAGCCAGCTAGAAACAACAGAAGAAAAAATGATTTCAAGGAGTAATAGATAGTTTTTAATTTTGTTTACTTGTTGTGTGCTATTGAGTTTGTTTTGCTCAAAAAATTGTATGTAATAAGAGAGTTTAAGGAACTAGTTTAAATATTGTGTTGATTACGCTGCTTCTGGCACAGGAGTGTGCTCTGGTTCTGCCCAATTCTTTTGGACGGTTAATCATTTGAGCAAAAATATGTGCTTGAGAAGTTTTAACACGTTCCAAACCAAATTGATCGATTGATTGATATTAGAGATGTCCGATAATATCGGTCTGCCGATATCATCGGCCGATAAATGCGTTAAAATGTAATATCAGAAATTATCGGTATTGTTTTTTTTATTATCAGTATCGTTTTTTTTTTTTTTTTTTTTTTTTTTTTAAATTAAATCCACATAAAAAACACAAGATACACTTACAATTAGTGCACCAACCCAAAAAAACCTCCCTCCCCCATTCACACTCATTCACACAAAAGGGTTGTTTCTTTCTGTTATTAATATTCTGGTTCCTACATTATATATCAATATATATCAATACAGTCTGCAAGGGATACAGTCCGTAAGCACACATGATTGTGCGTGCTGCTGGTCCACTAATAATACTAACCTTTAACAGTTAATTTTACAAATTTTCATTAATTACTTGTTTCTATGTAACTGTTTTTTTATTGTTTTACTTTCTTTTTTATTTAAGAAAATGTTTTTAATTTATTTATCTTATTTTATTTGATTAATTTTTTTAAAAAGTACCTTATCTTCACCATACCTGGTTGTCCAAATTAGGCATAATAATGTGTTAATTCCACGACTGTATATATCGGTTGATATCGGTATCGGTTGATATCGGTATCGGTAATTAAAGAGTTGGACAATATCGGCATATCGGATATCGGCAAAAAGCCATTATCGGACACCCCTAATTGATATTGCTAAGCTGTTAATAGCATACACCATAAATAAAGTGAAAATTGTACAATGAATACATGTGATCGATATTGGTATTGGTCAGGGTAAATGTTGTCCCGGAATTTCTTACATTATTGCTTCACAGGGCAAAAAAAGATAATCACATAAAAACACGGACATTACAAAGCAAGACTAAAAATAGGAAATGCAGTTGTAGAGGTTGCCCTCTAGTGGGTTCTTCAGACCACCACAGACTGCCAGGAATTTAAGATATAACACTGTTTTATTTTCCTTCAATGGTGCAAAGTCTTTTGCTCTTCAGCACAGTGTCTTTTCTGCGTCCGTGTCTCTCAGCAGCACCTCCAACTCCAACTACTCGTTTCCTCACGGCTGCTGCTAATAAAGCCGACAGGTGATTAGATAACAAGGCCCACCTGGGCCATCTACACACCTGTCGCTGTCTTCGAGGCCGGTCCTGACACACCCCGTTCCGCGGCAGGCCTGCAGGCCACGCCCCCCTCCACAACAGTACATTAAAAAGGCAACACAGGGGGCAGGAATGCGTTAAGTGCTAAAGTGCTTTTTCAACAGTTTGATTGAAGCTGGAACACGGTTTGTTTTGGACTTTGGTATACGGACTCTACTCCCTGATGGGAGAGGTTTATATTCTGAGAACAGTCGCTGAGTTGAGTCTCAAGAGATTTTTGTTCCTTATGTCATAACTGACTGGTTACTTAATTGACCTATGGACTCTTAATGTTTCATACCAATTATTTCAATTGCTGTTTTGTGCATCTGTTTTTCAGTTGTACGGCTAGGTTACCGAACCACTCTGTGATTCCATATCTGATTAAGCCCTCTTGGAAAGCTTTGTAGAAAATCAGCATGATCCGATTGCTAACACCATACAGCCTCACTCGTCACATAGTATGGAGTCTTTGTTCACACTGCAGGTCAATTCCGATTTTTCTTCACATATGTGACCTCTATCTGATGTTTTCATGTCAGTAAGACCAGTGCCATTCCGAATTTTTCAAATCCGACCCAGGCCTTTTTCGGATCTGACTGGCGAATGAACGTCTTCAAAAATCGAAAAGGGGTCGATTGCAAAATAGACGATTGCAAAATAAATATATGAAAAATGAGGGCAAAAAGAATGTTTTAGGTTCTCATGTTAATGTTCCACCACTCCTGGCACTAACTGCTCGTCCACACGCTCTTCAGAGCAGACGTCAGAAAAAATGTCCCAAAACTGCGAAAACCAAAATTCATGCCTTCTTCCTTCTTAATCATCTATGCGAAACTGCCCAAAGATAGGTGTGCCAAGCTTGTGGCATCATATTCAAAAAGACTTGAGGCTGCAATGGCTGCCAAAGGTGCATCAACAAAGTATTGAGCAAACGCTATTTATGTACATTTGATTTTTTTATCTTTAATTCATTTGCAAAATTTTTATTAAAAAAACATTTTCACATTGTCATTATGGGGTATTGTGTGAAGAATTTTGAGGACAAAAATGGAATAAGGCTTTAACGTAATAGAATGTGAAAAAAGTGAAGCGAGCTGAATACATTCCAGATGCACTGTAAGCCCAATTTTCTGTATGTATATATATATATATATATATATATATATATATATATATATATATATATATATATATATATATATATATATATATATATATATATATATATGTATATATATATATATATATTCATTCATTAATTTTCTACCGTTTGTCCCTTTCGGTGTCGCGGGGGGTGCTGGAGCCTATCTCAGCTGCATTAGACATATATATATATATATATATATATATATATATATATATATATATATATATATATATATATATATATATATATATATATATAAAAATATATATATATTGTTATTGTTTTTATTCCTTAATCTTTTTGAACTTACTTTCTTTAACATATTTTGTTTGTATAAGGATGATTGCTCAACCTGGTGGATATTTGAATGTATTGGAAGTGCCTAAATTTGTAGGTTGCTTCTCTTTCTTCCCCTCCATTTTTCTGCATTCTTTCGTATCTCAAGTTATCATTACGTATATGTATTGTTGCATTTGAACAATTGTATTGTTGATAATAAAGGTAAAGTATTGGTATTGTTTATTATCAATAGCACTATTTCTATTGGTATTCATATTGCTCCATTTTTAGTGTAATAATGCTCATTGTCATTTCTGTATTATTTTTTATTTTCGCTAACTGCTTATTTGCTATTACTTTTACCATCATATTTGTACATGTCGTATTTGCTGATGTTGCTCTGTTGTTGTTGTTGTTGTTGTTGTTGTTGTGTTTGCTGTTGTTGTTTTTGTCTCTCTGTCTAATCCCCCTCTTGTCCCCCACAATTCCCCCCTCTGTCTTCCTTTTTTTTCTCTTTCTATCCCCTCCTGCTCCGGCCCGGCTGCACCAAATGATAATATAAATACATTTAATAAAGTCAAATACAAATAAGGCAACAAGAGAAGTATCCTACACTTCTCTTTTGTAAAGTAAATCTGAACAGCCGATATGGGCATCTACATCTGCTATATGATTTGCCTGAGAAGCTGGGCAGGACATTATTAAAAAAAAAGAAAAAGGAAGTGCCTAAATTTGTTTGTACATTGTATATTTGTATTGTCTGTATGTTCAATTTTTTCAAATAAAAAAAAAAAATTTTTTTTCCATAAACACTGCAGCATGTGTGCCGTCATGTCTGCATGCGGGTCAGATTGCGTTCACATTAGACATAGCATTTTTTTTTTGTAATGTGAACGACCACATACAGAGAAGGGATTTTACAAAATAATCAGAATTGACATCCTACCCTGCAGTGTGAACAAGCCTCTGTTGCAGTTTGTTATCAATGTGCAATTTCCAGCTGAGCAGATTATCACTATGCATGACTCCTAGATACTGTATTTAGATACTGTCACCTGATTAATTTTGTTGGTGTTTATTGACCACAGTCTTGTGTGTAGTCACTTGCCTTGGGTTAAAAATCTTTTGTGTTTTTGCCAGAAGATTTTTTTTTAATCACACCACGACAATGATGGTGTCGACCTCATTGGAGAAAAAATGGAAACTCACAATTACTGTCGTCTGCAAAGGTGAAAATGCAATTACAATGTAGAGTCCTGCAGTCATTAGCGTAACGTGTACAAACAAAAATTGAAAGCACTCAGCCTTGTGGAACCGCTTTAAAACAGGTTTTTATAATGTCTAACAGTCTTTGATTAATCATCACTTGCTGTGTGTGGTTACTGGTTAGTTCAGTTCAGAAAGAATAAAACCATTTAATCAGTGTTGTGTTGATATTCATGTCTTTCAATTTTTACAAAAGCAGGTAAGGTTGCATATTGTTAAATGCTGAACTAAAACCAATGACTACAATTTGAGCATAAGCTAATCTCTTTAGATGCTTAGAAAACAAGTGCACCATGCATAAAATTGCATCCTCAGTACTGTTACTTTGTAGGCAAACTGACATGCATCCAACATGGACTGTACTTCTGTTTCGAGGAGTTCAAGACATTTCACAATTATCAAGGTCAGAGCTACAGGGTAATAATAGCAATTGTTGTTTTTCGAACAAAGCTTTTTTGGTACAGGTGTTATTATTGACCTTTTCCACAGAGATGGTACGGTGTCACTAATGACCGCTGGAATATAGGACACCATATAAGTGTCAGTTCCTCTGCGCAGATCAGAAAAGCCAGCAGTCCTTCTGGCCCAGTACATTTTTGGGTTCGCACAGTACAAAACGAGGGCAGGACGCTGTGTGGATACGCCTCCAGCCAGCAGGTGGTATCGGTTTCCAGTACTGTCTCACTCTGTCACAGTCGTTAAAAAAAAATCCCTTAGTCAAATCTCAAATAGAAATCGTTTAGCTTATTTGTTTCTTGCTGTTCATCCAGTGTGATAATGTGTTTTCTTGCAGGATTCATATTAGATTGCAAGTTTGTTCTTAAATAAAACAGTGAACATACAAGACAACTTGTCTTTTATTAGTAAGTAAACTAACAAAAGCTCCTAATTAGTCTGCTGACATATGCAGTAACATATTGTGTCATTTTCCATTCCATTATTTTGTCAACATTATTAAGGACAAGTGGTAGAAAATGAATTATTCATCTACTTGTTCATTTACTGTTAATATCTGCTTACTTTCTCTTTTAACATGTTCTACACTTCTGTTAAAATGTAATCATCATTTATTTTTCTGTTGTTTGGATACTTTACATTAGTTTTGGATGATGCCACACATTTGGGTATCAATCCGATACCAAATAGTTACAGGGTCATATATTGGTCATATTCAAAGTCCTCATGTGTCCAGGGATATATTACCTGAGTTTATAAACACAACATAAATTAAAAACAAACGAAAAAAGAGGGGTGAGGGATCTGTACTTTTTAGAGGCGGTATAGTACCGAATATGATTCATTAGTATCTGGGTACTACACTTGTACCGGTATACCGTACAACCCTAGTCTGTAAACAGGAAACACTCTTTAAGTGCCAGTTGAATCATCCATACATTAACAGACCTATGTGCATGATTTGAAAAGGGATTTATGTGAGAGAATCAGATGTCTTGTGTTATGATCCGAGTTAGAAAGAGGGGTGTTTGGCCCGGCAGAATATGCACCCTCGATAATACTATAGCATTACATATACAGCATCAAATATTCTCTTGTGTCTGCTATGACAGTTTACATATTGTTCAAAACCTGGGTAATGGGGTCTCATCAATATGCCAACAATTCTATGTCTGAGTGCAAATTGTCCCTCTATTTTTTTTTTTGTTTACACCATTTGTCACTCACATGCATGCACAAACCTTCTTTTTGCCAGACGTGTCAGAGCGGTCACTGAAACCAGCGAAAAACCATCCAGATGCAGCAGAGCATTTGGGATTCCATGGTGGCACCATGTTTCCGTTAATAAAATCAGGTTAGCGTCCCGGTATTCGATACAGGTCTTTTGGTTCTCCCAGAGCTTGTCCGTCTTAGTAGTCAATAGCTGTGTTTCCATTACCCCGTGACTCCCTCAGTTCCTGTTTTGTGGGTTTGTTTTAGTTGCCATGGGTGCAAATTAGTTTCACCTGCCTCTGATTAGTGTTCGGGACGCTCACCTGCTCCCGGGCACTAATCAGAGAGCTACTTATTCCTGTTTTTCGCCCCACACTGTCCGGTTTTCTTGTTTGCACTACGCAACAGTTACGACGTCTACTTTTCGATTCCTATGACTGTTTGTATGCTAAGCTATCGTGCTAGCCTTTTCCTTAGCTTTGCCTCCCGTGCTATCGGCACGCTTGTTTTGTTTATCTGCATTTCCTGCATGATTTATGGACAATAAATAATTTCCTTACCTGCGCCTTGCCTCCGGAGTTCTGTCTGCATCCTGGTAGAGTGATCCGTGCATCACCATGCGACCATGTCTTTACAGTGGTAGTGGTTTGCATTTTGATTCCCACAATTTCTCCAGCAGGCAGGGGAGTTATAATTATGAAACTTCTGAGAAGATGTAGTAAAAAATCTGATCAAACCTTTCCAGCCAAACTCCCTCCACTTCCGTCAGCTGGTACAAGTCCATTTATATCTCCATATTATTGTCCATTCTTCCTTAGAGATATCCCTCCTTCTTTCTCCCATTTTCTTTTAATGTAGTGGTTAGAGTGTCCGCCCTGAGATCGGTAGGTCGTGAGTTCAAACCTCGGCCAAGTCATACCAAAGACTATAAAAATGGGACCCATTACCTCCCTGCTTGGCACTCAGCATCAAGGGTTGTAATTGGGGGTTAAATCACCAAAAATGATTCCTGGGCGCAGCCACTGCTGCTGCTCACTGCTCCCCTCACCTCCCAGGGGGTGAGGGTGATGGGTCAAATGCAGAGGGTAATATCACAACACCTAGTCTGTGTGTGACAATCATTGGTACATTTTTATATGGAGTTGAATAGGATTTCAGATTCGACAGACCCGTATACGAGCATGAAACAATTATATCAATAATTTGTAAATTAAAGGCTTTTGTAAACAGTTCAATTAAACATATGCTTGTCTTTGTTACATTTTTCAATTTCAAATTAACAAAATGCCACAACTGCAAATTTTCTAATAAATGCGGCATTTTAATAGTTTCAAAACTGACCTTTTTTTTAATCCTTTATTACACTACATGAAGCTGTTATATCTTTAGATATCCAGTTCTTGAATCTTGAGTCCAATTTATTAGGTGTAAACTCTGAATCATAGGCACACCATTAGAACTGTAATATCATTCTCAAATTTGTATTCCTTTATGATTTAAGGGTCCATTTTACCCATGGGTTATCAATGTTATTTATTTGAGTTTGGAGGGCATTTTTTATTCAATATTTTTCCATTGAGCAACATATGACGGGTTGCACCAGCATATCACTGCTCTCATCTGCGCTGCAAACTAAAAATGTCTGAGGTAAGGTAAACCCCATCCTCCCTTTTGTTTGGGTAGCTGTAAAGTTTTGAGACAAACCCTTGGCCTTTTACTTTGCCATATATACCTATATAGCATTTTGTTCCATTCATTGAATTGGTTTTGGTTCATCTCTATTGGCAGGGTTTGAAATAAAGTCTTGGCAGTACATTCATTTTAATGGAAACAATTCTAGAACTAAGGCTAAAGAAAGGAATTAAGTTCCATTGTGCTATGCCATCCTTTATTTTTTTAATGTATGGGTAAATAGTTGTGTTCTGATAATTTTGTAAGATCTTTTGATAAATTGATGCCTAGGTATTTAAAAGACTCTTTTTGCCAGAGTAACTGCTTCTGATTTCTCCTGGTGGGCAATAATTATATGAGAGTAGCTGGTTTTTACCTATATTGATTCTATATCCTGATAATTGACCATACTCTTCAATGATTGCATTAATTTAGGAAGCGAGTTTGTTGACCAAAATGTCATCCGCCTAAAAGGCCAATTTATACTCTCTTCCTTTAATAATAATTCCCATTGTCAAGACGTGGATTATTACGCAGCTTACTGTGAGGATTGTTTTCCCGGGATGCAAACGGACTAGACCAGACATCGTTAGAAGGTAGGAACATGATTTAATCTTGACTATAAAAAGTACAAACAAAAGGCGCTCACAAGGCGGAGGCACAAAACTTGGCGTAGGGAACAAAACTAACACTTAAACGTAAACTAAGAACATAAAACAAACAACACTTACTGTGGCATGAGCAGAGCATGACATTAACATCAGCATGAAACTATGAACAGGAACTATGGCATGGACAGAGCAAACACCGAGTACCAACATGGGCAGAGTGTCAGGGCGTGGACTATGGTGTGGTTTGTTTTCCCGAGATGCATAAGAATTGGACCGGACATGGCGTGAAGTTAAATACATGATTTAATAATAGACTATAAAAAGTATAAACAAAAGGCGCGCACAAGGCGGGGAACAAACTTGGCTAATAAAACAAAACTAGCACAAAGGCAGAACTATGGAAAAAAAGGAACAAACAAAAGGCGCTCACAGCGGAGGTACAAAACAGTGGCTTGAATAAATAAAAAACGTACGTGGCAAGAAAAGAGCAGCGTGAACTATGACCTGGAAAGAGTAAGAAGCGTGTCAAGAGTGCAGAGCATGAATGTGATGTCGCCAGCCCGACCAACAGAAAATGAAAAGCTTAAATAACACAGACATGATTAACAACAGGTGTGTGAGTGCAAATGAATCAGGTGTGTGACATAAGGACAGGTGAAAACTAATGGGTTGTCATGGAAACACAACAGGGAGTGAAAAAAACAGGTACTGACAAAATCCAAAAAAGCACATGGCCAAACAAAACATGATCACAAAGACATGACAGAATCCCCCCCTCAAAGACAGATCCCAGATGTCCAAGAAACCAAAAAAACAAAGCAGGATCAAGAGTCATGGGAGTGCGGGAGGGGGACATGGCGGTGGGTTGCCAGATCATGTGTCTCCGAATCCACCGGGGCAGAGTTAGGTGGCGACGACGCGTAGAACGCCGCTTCACCTGACGAGGTGGGCGACCTGGGAATGGCCACATCCGTGGCCGACGAGGAGGTCGGCGTACTTGGCGTGGCGGATGCCCATGGAATGGCCACATCCGTGGCCGACGAGGAAGTGTATGCGTTGTCATGGTGGCAAGTGGCGAAGCTTGGCGTGGCGAAGCTTGGCGTGGCGAAGCGTGGCATGGCGGGTCGTGGCATGGCGGGTCGTGGCATGGGTCTTGGCTTGGGTATTGGCTTGGGTCTTGGCGTCGTGGAGCTGCGACTGGCGGCACTTGGCGTCGTGGAGCTGTGACTGGCGGCACTTGGCGTCGTGGAGCTGCGACTGGCGGCACTTGACGTCGTGGAGCTGCGACTGGCGGCACTTGGCGTCATGGAGCTGCGACTGGCGGCACTTGGCGTCGTGGAGCTGCTACTGGTGGCACTTGGCGTGGAGCTGCTACTGGAGGAACTTGGCGTAGTGCGGCTAGGTATGTTGCTATCCTTGGGGCAGGGCGTGGAGCTAGCCGTGGCGTAGGTGCTAGATTTGGTGCTAAAACAAAACTAGCACAAAGGCAGAACTATGGAAAAAAAGGAACAAACAAAAGGCGCTCACAGCGGAGGTACAAAACAGTGGCTTGAATAAACAAAAAATGTACGTGGCAAGAAAAGAGCAGCATGAACTATGACCTGGAAAGAGTAAGCAGCGTGTCAAGAGTGCAGAGCATGAATGTGATGTCGCCAGCCCGACCAACAGAAAATGAAAAGCTTAAATAACACAGACATGATTAACAACAGGTGCGTGAGTGCAAATGAATCAGGTGTGCGACATGAGGACAGGTGAAAACTAATGGGTTGTCATGGAAACAAAACAGGGAGTGAAAAAATCCAAAAAAGCACATTGCCAAACAAAACATGATCACACAGACATGACACAGAGCAAGAAAAGAACATCGATGTCAATGTCGCCAGGACGACTAACTAAAAAAGACAGGCTTAAATAATAATGTTATGATTAGAGCCAGGTGCGTGTGTCAAATGAATCAGGTGAAAACAATGAGTTGCCATGGTGACCAAACAAGGGAGCGCAAACAGGAACTATGCAGTCTTAAACCGAACACAACATAACTAAACAAAACATGATCTATTCCAGACCACAGATCATGACACCCTTGATGTTTTCATTTTGTCTAATGGACTGAACTAGAGGCTCCAGATATAATGCAACAAGTATTGGTGACCATGCACAGCCCTGTGTAGAACCCCTTCCTAAGGTAAAACTATTTGATAGATATCCATTGACTTTAATCCTTGCAGCATGATTGTTGTATAGGGCTTGTATGGTTTTAATAATTGTATCCTGGGGGCCAAATCTATGTAGAACTCTGAAAAGAAAATTCCAATTGACTGACTCAAACGCCTTTTCAGCATCTACACTAAAAACAATTGCTTCAATGTTTTTTCTTTGTATATGATCCGTAATATGTAGTTTTTATATAGTCTTGTGTTTGGCATTGATGTATAAAACCTGTTTGATCATTATGTATCAAAATAGGTAAGAACTCTTCTAGTCGTTTGGCCATGATGGAGGTAAATAGTTTATAATCTACATTAAGAACAGATATTGGCCTGTAAGATCCACAATCAATTCTATCTGTGCCTTCTTCTGGTGTAGCTGAAATAATTGCCTCCTTCCAGCTAGGTGGCTTTTGTGCCTTTTTTTTTAAAAGCCCAATTAAGTGTGGGGAGTAAACAGGTATTCATTATTTTTTAAATTCCTGATACCACTCTGCCGAGTAGCTGGCGACTTACTTAATTTAAGCCTACTAATTGCAACTTTTTAATTAATCTTCAGTTATATCTGCAGACATTATTAGATGTTGTACTTCATCTAGAGTGAATAAATCCAGGGTTTTCAGGAAGCTATCAATTTGGTGTACACTCTTACTAGAGACCTCTGAGTATAAGGTTTTATTAAAAATTTCAAAAGCCTCCTGAATTTCGTTCAGTTTAGTTTTTATCACTTTTGTTCTTGGATCCCTAATTGTATGAATTGTGCTTTTCGATATTTTTTATTCAGTTTCCTGGCCAATATTTTCGTAGACTTAGAGCCACTTTCATAGTGTCTTTGTTTCAGAAACATTAGACTTTTTTTTATTTATTTTGTGGCCAAACTGTTAATTTCAATCCTAAACTAATTCATTTTTTATAAGTCATCTGCTTTTGTAATCTTATATGAAGATATTGCTAAAATTTTCCCTCTTAAAACAGCCTTCAAGGCATCCATAACATGGGAGGTGAGACCTCTCCAGTGTCATTGAACTTTAGGAAGAGACTAATTTCAGATTTAATTTGTGTCTTAAAGGATAGGTCATTCAGCAAACTTGAATTTAGTTTTCATGTATTATTTTTTGCCTCTCAGATTAAAATAAACAGATTAGTATATTGGTGCACGGTCACTTAGATCTATTGTCCCAATTTCACAAATATATATTTTGTCTTTATTCTTCTCAAATGTTAGAAAATAATCTATGCTTGTATAAAGACAGTGCGGAGCAGAGAAATAAGTAAAATCCCTTCTGTCAGGGAAAAGGTCTCGCCATTTATCAATTAGGCCTACTTTTTCAAAAAGTGTGTTTACTTTCTTATATAGGGACTTAGTGTTATGAGTTTTTACACTATATGAGTCCAACTTTGGCTATACAAATATATTGAAATCGCAACCACAAATCAAAAGACCTTCTCTTACCGTTCCCATAATATTGGTGATATTTTTTGGAAGAAACTAATATCACCCCCAGGGGGTGCATAGACATTCAATAGGGCAGTGTTTTTCAACCACTGTGCCACGACACACTAGTGTGCCGTGAGATACAGTCTGGTGTGCCGTGGGAGATTATCTAATTTCACCTAATTGGGTTAAAAATATTTTTTGCAAACCAGTAATTATTGTCTGCAAATTATGTGTTGTTGTTGAGTGTCGGTGCTGTCTAGAGTTCGGCAGAGTAACCGTGTAATACTCTTCCATATCAGTAGGTGGCAGCCGGTAGCTAATTGCTTTGTAGATGTCGGAAACAGCGGGAGGCAGCGTGCAGGTAAAAAGGTGTCTAATGCTTGAACCAAAAATAAACAAAATGTGAGTGCCCCTAAGAAAAGGCATTAAAGCTTATGGATGGCTATGCAGAACGAAACTAAAACTGAACTGGCTACAAAGTCAACAAAAACAGAATGCTGGACGACAGCAAAGACTTACTGTGGAGTAAAAGACGGCGTCCAAAAAGTACATCCGAACATGACATGACAATCAACAATGTCCCCACAAAGAAGGATAAAAACAACTGAAATATTCTTGATTGCTAAAACAAAGTAGATGCGGGAAATAGCGCTCAAAGGAAGACATGAAACTGCTACAGGAAAATACCAAAAAAAAGAGAAAACGCCACCAAAATAGGAGCGCAAGACAAGAAATAAAACACTACACACAGGAAAACAGCAAAAAACTCAAAATAAGTCACAGCGTGATGTGACAGTACACCTACTTTGAGACAAGAGCTATATTGATGCATGGTTGGTTATGGTTTAAAGTCATATCCAACTTTTTAATGTCAACTGAGTTTCGTTTTTTTAGTGATTTCTGCTGGTGGAGCTGTTCACGGACGCCGAGTTTTCCTCATTTACAGGCTCTGCAACGGTGTTTCCTCTGGTTTTCCCCATTCTTGCCCCTCTTGTTTGTTCAAGCAATATCTGAGAATCTGGTGTTTCACGGTCTAACGGGACAAAATAAAAAAAATTCACGAGGAAGCTGTTACTCTAGGCTGCCATTCAGGTCGATGACGTGACAGGAACTCCGAAAGTAGCCATTGTCAGTAATCGGTTGTTGTTGGTGTCGAATAAAAGCATGGCACCAGATCGCCACACCAGTTTATCTTAACTAAAATATTTAGAGCTGAACTGATGGAGGAGATGAAACTCAGATGTTTGGATCCCACAATCAAACACAAACACCACTCATCTCGTGGTGAAGTCCCTTTTCTGCCTGGCAGCATCAGCACCTCAAATCCCAGCAAAGAGGCTGCTCTAAAAGTACAGTCGTCAAGGTCAAAAGGCTAATGAGAGTAACGGTTGAGTCGAATATGTAAAATGATGTCATTGAAAACTGCCTACTACAAATGTGGACTCCATTCATTTTTAGGTATTACAATAACTGTGTGACCCATTATAGCATACACACTACCGTAATTTCCGGACTATAAGCCGCTACTTTTTCCCCTCGTTCTGGTCCCTGCGGCTTATACAAGGGTGCGGCTTATTTACGGCCTGTTCTTCTCCGACACCGACGAAGAGGATTTCGGTGGTTTTAGTACACAGGAGGAAGACGATGACACAATGATTAAAGACTGACTTTTCATATACCGGTAGGCTGGTTATTTTGATAACGTACAGGTGAGCACTTTGTATTACTTTGCACCGTTGTATTATTTGTACTCTGCACGAATGCTGTTCGCCATGTCAAAGATGTGAAAGTTTGATTGAATGATTGAAAGATTTATTGTTAATAAATGGGACGCTTTGCGTTCCCAAACAGTCATCTCTGTCCCGACAATCCCCTCCGTGGTAGCAGGAACCCCTATATACTACGGTAATTACACATCAAAACCCTGCGGCTTATAGTCGGGTGCGGCTTATATATGGAGCAATCTGTATGTTCCCCTAAATTTAGCTGGTGCGGCTTATAGTCAGGTGCGGCTTATAGTCCGGAAATTACGGTACATCCTTCTCCCAAATAACAGGCTGGCCTCATGTACATCATTCTCAAGCCAATTACTTTTTGGAGTGTGTGAAGATTGCTTCAGTTTGTTGTCACTGTGTCTATTAGGTTCTGCAGTGGTGTTTAGTCATAAAATAATCACTATCCTAACTGAGGTATGTTCACAAAAATATTTTAATAATAACTTTGGATGCTATTGGTGGACTTATTCGCCATAGTAATTTTGCAGCAAGGTTTATCATCAAATGTGCTCTTACTGTAACCAGGTATCATGCAATAACACATATGTTCAAAAAAAATCAATGCTTTATTGGGCTAATGAAAAAGACGTTCCTTTCTTTATTACAAATATTAGCCAGGATACATTATGCATTTGTTCTTTGGCTGAAAGTTGTGCAGCTCGTCCTTGATTACAATAGAACTTCAGTCAAGTCTGGTGTACAAAAGATTAATTGTGTCCTTGCTGTAGTAAGTGGTAAATGGGTTATACTTGTATAGCGCTTTTCTACCTTCAAGGTACTCAAAGCGCTTTCACACTATTTCCACATTCACCCATTCACACACACATTCACACACTGATGGCGGGAGCTGCCATGCAAGGCTCTAACCACGAGCCATCAGGAGCAAGGGTGAAGTGTCTTGCTCAAGGACACAACGGACGTGACTAGGTTGGTAGAAGGTGGGGATCGAACCAGGAACCCTCAGGTTGCTGGCACGGGCACTCTCCCAACTGCGCCACGTCGTCCCCACGTAGTGTTGTCCCGATACCAATATTTTGGTACCGGTACAAAATTTTTTTCGATACTTTTCAATCCTTTTCAATCAATCAATGTTTATTTATATAGCCCTAAATCACAAGTGTCTCAAAGGGCTGCACGAGCCACAACGACATCTTCGGTTCAGATCCCACATAAGGGCAAGGAAAAACTCACAACCCAGTGGGATGTCAATGTGAATGACTATGAGAAACCTTGGAGAGGACCGCAGATGTGGGTGACCCCCACCCGCCCCCCTCTAGGGGATGTCGAGTGGGTCTAGCATAATATTGTGAAAGTCCAGTCCATAGTGGATCTAACATAATAGTGAAAGTCCAGTTTCGGTACTTTTCTAAATAAAGGGGACCACAAAAAATTTACTGGTACTTTTCAAAGGCGTTATTGTACCAAATATGATTTATTAGTATCGCGGTACTATGCTAATACCGGTATACCGCACAACCCTACCTTGCTGCATCTTTGACCAATGGCACTGACAACCATGGCCGTAACTACCATCGAGGACAGCGAGGTCATGCCCTGAATATTTTTTAAGCGAGAAAAAAAAAATGGTAGGACTGATTGCAAATATACTTTGTGTAGGACATCGTGTGTGCTGTACATCTCCAGATAGATCATCTTCTCAGTATATGATCTTTGGTCATGCACATGCACAAGCCCGCTCCAACAATGTAACACAATGAAGTCCACTTTTACTTTGAACATTATCCGATCCGAAATTACATTAAATGATACCGACGTAGCCTTGCGATGAGGTGGCGACTTGTCCAGGGTGTACCCCGCCTTCCGCCCGAATGCAGCTGAGATAGGCTCCAGCGAACCCGAAAGGGACACGCGGTAGGAAATGGATGGATGGATGAATACCGACGTAAGTTAATGTTGGTTTCACCTGAATGAAAGTGATGTCGGCATAATACCGTTGTCGTGTCAGTCAAGTTCTGACAGAGATCAAGCACGCACCGCTCTAAATGCAAAACACGCGCTGCGTGTCGGGCTCCGCGATCCGTGGGGGCCCCGTTTAGCGTGAAGAAGCGCATGTTAAATGTAAATTATTCAGATGAAATGTTACCCCAAACGTATTCCTGGCCACGCTCTCTTCTGTCACTGATAAGAATATGGGGACACACTCCCCCCTTAGACTTCGGTTGGCATGAGTCACTCGTACTTGCCATGTAAAACCTGAAGGTCTGGGGTTCACATCCATGTCGGAGTTGAATATGAAGTCAAGTTTTTAAACTTTTTAATGATGTTAACACTGTTGAACATGCTAAACTTCAGCATATTAATAAAAGAAAGTGGATTGTTCATTCATTGTGTTTCTCAAGGTAAAGGTAATGTTATTCATATGGTGAAGTGAATGTGAATTATTGCAGTGTTTTGTATAATATAGCGCTCTTTTCTCTAGAGCAGGGGTCTCAAACTCAATTTACCTGGGGGCCACTGGTTGCAGAAACTGGGTGAGGCTGGGCCGCAAGAAAATATTATAATAATATGCACTTTTTAATGAATTCACCTTCTTTGAATGGCTATCCCGCCCTAGAAACATACTTGCCAACCCTCCTGATTTTTCCGGGAGTCTCCCGAATTTCAGTGCCCCTCCCGACAATCTCCCGGGGCAACCATTCTCCCGATTTTCACCCGGACAACATTATTAAGGGCGTGCCGTGAAAGCACTGCCTTTAACGTCCTCTACAACCTGTCGTCGCATCCGCTTTTTCACCATACAAACAGCGTGCCGGCACAGTCACATGTTGTATGAGGCTTCTGCAGACACACGTAAGTGACTGCAAGACATACTTGATCAACAACCATACAGGTCACACTGAAGGTGGCCGTATAAACAACTTTAACACTGTTACAAGTATGCGCCACACTGTGAACCCACACCAAACAAGAATGACAAACACATTTCGGGAGAACATCCGCACTGTAACACAACATAAACACAACAGAACAAATACCCAGAACACCTTGCAGCCCTAACTCTTCTGGGCTGCAATATACACCCCCCCGCTACCACCAAACCTGGCCCCCCCCAAACCCGCCCACCTCAACCGACGCACGGGGGTGATGTGTGGGGGGGCATGGTTGGGGTGGGTTTGGTGGTAGCGGGGGGGGGGAGTGTATATTGCAGCCCGGAAGAGTTAGGGCTGCATGGGATTCTGGGTATTTGTTCTGTTGTGTTTATGTTGTGTTACGGTGCGGATCCATCCATCCATCCATCCATTTTCTACCGTTTATTCCCTTCGGGGTCGCGGGGGGCGCTGGAGCCTATCTCAGCTACAATCGGGCGGAAGGCGGGGTACACCCTGGACAAGTCGCCACCTCATCGCAGGGCCTACGGTGCGGATGTTCTCCCGAAATGTGTTTGTCATTCTTGTTTGGGGTGGGTTCACAGCGTGGCGCATATTTGTAACAGTGATAAAGTTGTTTATACGGCCACCCTCAGTGTGACCTGTATGGCTGTTGATCAAGTATGTCTTGCAGTCACTTACGTGTGTCTGCAGAAGCCTCATACAACATGTGACTGGGCTGGCACTCTGTTTGTACAGGTTGTAGAGGGCGCTAAAGGCAGTGCCATCACGGCACGCCCTTAATATTGTTGTTTGGGTGAAGACATTCGAGAGAATGGTTGCCCTGAAATTCGGGAGTCTCCCGGAAAAATCGGGAGGGATGGCAAGTATGACGATGTCAAGCGCCATTCATATAAAACCTGCGGGCCGTACTAACATAAAATTTTCATATTAAGGTGCGGGCCGCAAAATAACGCGTGTCTGACACTCCTGCTCTAGAGACTCAAAGTGCTTGACATAGTGAAAACCATTATTTACATCTTTAAGCTACATTTAAACCAGTGTGGATGGCACTGAGAGCAGGTGGGTAAAGTGTTTTGCTCAATGACACAACGGCGAACACTAGGATGGCGGAAGGGGGAAAGGAACCTGGAACCCTCACAAGGCCCTGCTGACAACACACGATGGCAAAGGTTTGCCATTCCCTCTTACCAGCTTTTTTCCCATTTGCGTCATGACTAGAATGTACTGTATATCGTTATAAGTACCATACCCTTATCGATATTCCTTATCGATACCGGTATTTATCGGTACCATTATCGGTGCTTTATGCAATTTGTGGAAATAAAGATGTGAAAAAATGCATTTTAATTGGCATTTATATTAGCACAAGAGGTTGAACACCTTCAACATGATGTACAGTAACATCTGAGAGCAGGGAAGTCTTTTATCAACACCTGTTTGTTTTAAATCTTAAAAAAGTCAACAACGTGTGCAGTGCAAGGTGAAAAGCAGTTATGTCGTCTTCCTGTAAAGACCACACAGATCCATCACTGTGTTTCTATTCATTACAATTACACAAAGCTGACACGACGTCCACAGTTTCCAAAAACAATTTGAAATGTGGACTCGTCAGACCACAGAACACTTTTCCACTTTGCATCAGTCCATCTTAGATGAGCTCGGGCCCAGCGAAGCCGGCGGCGTTTCTGGGTGTTGTTGATAAATGGCTTACGCCCTGCATAGCTGTAGTTGTAGTTACTGACAGTGGTTTTCTGAAGTGTTCCTGATATACTTTACAGTCACTGATGTCGCTTTTTGATGCAGTGCCGCCTGAGGGGTCGAAGGTCCGTAATATCATCGCTTACGATTTCTCCAGATTCTCTGAACCTTTTGATGATATTACGGACCGTAGATGGTGAAATCCCTAAATTCCTTGCAATAGCTCGTTGAGAAATGTTGTTCTTAAACTGTTGGACAATTTGCTCGTGCATTTGTTCACAAAGTGGTGACCCTCGCCCCATCATGAAAGCTGCTTTTATACCCAATCATGGCACCCACCTGTTCCCAATTAGCCTGTTCACCTGTGGCATGTTCCAAATAAGTGTTTGATGAGCATTCCTCAACTTTCTTAGTCTTTTTTGATACTTGTGCTAGCATTTTTGAAACATGTTGCAGGTATCAAATTCCAAATGAGCTAATATTTGCAAAAAATAACAAAGTTTTCCAGTTCGAACGTTAAATATCTTGTCTTTGCAGTCTATTCAATTGAATATATGTTGAAAAGGATGTGCAAATCATTGTATTTTGTTTTTATTAACGGTTTACACAACGTGCCAACTTCACTGGTTTTGGGGTTTGTACCTAAATGGGTTTTTTTTTTGAGTGAATTGATATTGGCCTGTGGATTAATGGATCGCTAGAGGACAGTTGATAAAACGCGGTTGTGACAGGCCGTGAGTAAAGTGCGTTCACTTCAAACTGACACAACGTGCGTAACTTTGAGGACACATTTGTTGTGTTACAAACTTTTGTGTGGCGTTGCTTCTTATTTGTCATTATTTCAAGGCTGATTTTAATGTGTAGCAGTGGCAGCTGAACTGAATGTGACAGCGTGTCATAATTACGTCGTTCAGCTGGAACAAAAAATAGCAATAACCGCATCATTAGTCCGGAATCTTCACGGTCCTCATAAACCGACCTAATTAAAAACAGGTGTTGTGCCAAAATTTGATTCCCTGCCAAAAGCTGATTACCTTCGCAGAAGCGCACATCGCTCGCTAACTTGCATTGTGGGCCTCGTCTGTCCACAGTTGATTACAACGTGTGAGACAAACTCGTTATCTTAGTGGTTATTGTAACGCTATGTGTTTGACATTATTTAAGCCTTTGCCTTGTTCTTTTTTGTGGTATTATAAGATTTAAAGGACTGTTGTTAGTCCTACGTGATGTGCTAAAGCCTCTTTCTTGTTTAGATGCTACATGCGATTGTAACTGTTGTGTCTTTGTCCACATTATAAATATTTATAAAGTGTTTGGATGTATTCATTGAATTTACATTTTCATTAGACGTCATATTGCCTGACAAAAAGTGATTCAACGTAATATTTTGATATTGGCACATCTCATCTCTGCATAATGTACTAGAATGCTCTTATGAGTATCACATATATCAAAATCAAGTACCTACTGTACTGTTTACTTGTTGAAATACTCTTACAAAGTTAAAATCTACCCAAACGACCACTTTGCTGCTGGCAAAAATGTATTCTAATTAAAGGCCTACTGAAATTATTTTTTTTTATTTAAAAGGGGATAGCAGATCCATTCTATGTGTCATACTTGATCATTTTGCGATATTGCCATATTTTTGATGAAAGGATTTAGTAGAGAAAAACGACAATAAAGGTCGCAACTTTTGGTCGCTGATAAAAAAAAGCCTTGCCTGTACCGGAAGTAGCGTGACGTCACCAGAGGAAGGACTCCTCATATTCTACCATTGTTTTCAATGGAGCGAGAGAGATTCGGACCGAGAAAGCGACGATTACCCCATTAATTTGAGCGAGGATGAAAGATTCGTGGATGAGGAAAGTGAGAGTGACGGACTAGAGAGGCAGTGCAGGACGTATCTTTTTTCGCTCTGACCGTAACTTAGGTACAAGGGTTCATTGGATTCCACACTTTCTCCTTTTTCTATTGTGGATCACGGATTTGTATTTTAAACCACCTCGGATACTATATCCTCTTGAAAATGAGAGTCCAGAATGCGAAATGGACATTCACTGTGACTTTTATCTCCACGACAATACATCGGTGAAGCTCTTTAGCTACTGAGCTAACGTGATAGCATCTGGCTCAAATGCGGATAGAAACAAAATAAATAAATCCCTGACTGGAAGGATACACAGAAGATCAACAATACTATTAAACCACGTACATGTAACTACACGGTTAATAATTCTCAGCCTGGCAAAGCTTAACAATGCTGTTGCTAACGATGCCATTGAAGCTAACTTAGCAACAGGACCTCACAGAGCTATGATAAAAACATAAGCGCTCCACCTACGCCAGCCAGCCCTCATCTGCTCATCAACAACCGTGCTCACCTGCGTTCCAGCGATCGACGGTGCGACGAAGGACTTCACCCGATCATCCGTGCGGTCGGCGGCTAGCGTCGGATCGCGCGTCTGCTATCCAAGTCAAAGTCCTCCTGGTTGTGTTGCTGCAGCCAGCCGCTAATACACCGATCCCACCTACAACTTTCTTCTTTGCAGTCTTCATTGTTCATTAAACAAATTGCAAAAGATTCACCAACACAGATGTCCAGAATACTGTGGAATTTTGCGATGAAAACCGAGCTTTTTGTATTGGATACAATGTGTCCGAATACTTCCGTTTCAACGATTGACGTCATCATACATAGACGTTTTCAACCGGAAGTTTAGCGGGAAATTTAAAATTGTGCTTTATAAGTTAACCCGGCCGTATTGGCATGTGTTGAAATGTTAAGATTTCATCATTGATATATAAACTATCAGACTGTGTGGTCGGTAGTAGTGGGTTTCAGTAGGCCTTTAATATGTAGAGAAGTCTTTGTGCTCCTTATCATCCGCAACCCAATGGCTTGGTATAAAAGATGAACGGGACGATATAAAGGTGTAATTTGTTTGCAGTTTGTAGACGCGCAGTGTCAAAAATATACGAAGGCAGTATTCAATGACATTTCCAGTAATATTTCTGCGTCTTCTTTAAAGAGCACTCACTGCCAAAGCTGGTCCAGCAGAGGCCAGAAGAGTGCGACAAACATTTGGACGCTCTCATGTTTGGCCTGCGAACCAAACGGCAGATTACTACCAAACATTCCCCCTCTTTTCTCATGTTTGGCAGAGAGGCAAGGTATCCATCTGATGTACCTGCTGAGTACACAGTGAATTGCACAAATATCAATCACTGTAAATCGTAAGAACATAGATTTATCAAGACGCAACATTAAAATTGGATTTACTTGTAATTGGATGTCACATTTATTTTATAGCTGGAAGACAACCTGTCTATCGAGGAGGTGACAGAATCGGTGCTGAAGTTTGACCAGGTTCTCCAGCACATAATCCACAAACAAAAAGTCCAGGGCAGTCAGTCGACCTACACCCACATTCATTGTTGCTATGAAAGTGTGGAGACTGAGTAGGCCGAGCCAGCAGAGAAAAGGTGGCAAGCTGGACCCTAATTATCTTGGACCCTACACAATTGGGACAATTGAGGGGAAAAGTGTAAACCTGGTGGAAAGTCAGGGAGCTGTAATTCCAAAAATGAATAAAGATCATCTTATTACATGCAAAGAACAAGAATCCCGAATCCCACGCAGACTTAATACCACCTCTGCATCCATCCAGCCAACTTCGCCTTTGTTACAGGTCTCACAGGCGTGTGCGTTCAGTAGACACAAAGGTTGTGTTCATTGTCTGACCCCTGGAAAACAAAGGCAATGTTTAAGGAGAGTGAAGACACAAACTATTTTTAAAGCGTCCCAGGTTTCTTCTCTTTAACACACATGATATATTTCCTATAATCCATAATAAAAATACAATTATTATTCTCTAAATTCAATATTCAATACGATGCAATGTAATTCATTTCCAGTTGTTTCATCACAGCATGTCTGAAAAGGAGTAGGAAGAAGCAGAGCTTAATTAATTCCACCCCTTTTCATGTCATAGCAATTTTATCCAATTTCCTTGTTCTCTGTAACAGAACAGTGAACAGTGAACAAATAAATAATAAATAAATGATATACCATAGTAAGCAAACATATATTAAATGCATAAATAATCTTTGAAATAACCACTTTTATTCTCTGGCTTTTAACACTATGTGAGTTGTGTGGTCCTCTGTGTTTTTACATTTTTATTTCTATTCATTGTTTTAATTGGTTTTACCCTTTAAAATCGTTTTTAATCATATTTATTTTTATATTGGTTTTATATTCATTTATTTTGTTTTTATTCAGTTATTGGTGGAGCTAAGGATAGTATTTGAATCGTGTTTTTAATATTTTTGTGCAGCACTTTGGAAACATTTGTGTTGTTTAATGGTGCTACATAAACAAAGTGGATTGGATTGGATTTGCCTGAAGAAAAAAAAAAAAAGATGTTCATCATAATTCTTGTTCTGTGTACTTTGTGAACACTTGTAGTTTGAACAGTCTCTTAAAGTGAATCACATTGGTGCTTTGTTTGATTTCTTTGGTTAATCCATTCCATAATTTAATTCCACATAAAGATATGCTAAAGGTTTTAAGTGTCGCACGAACATACACATGTTTTAAATGAGATTTTCCTCTAAGGTTATATTCCTCCTCTTCTGTTGAGAAGAATTGTTGTCAATTGTTGATCTTGTGTGAGATAAGAGATAGAAGAGTAATTCTCTACAGCACAGAATTATATCTGTACACTGACCCACACAGCAAGAGTTAGCGCACACACTCTGTAGTGTTAAACTCTAAAGGCACTAAAACAGCCATCTCTGTCGCTGAACCATATTACATTTGAATTATAGGATGTTATACTTATATTCAATTTAATATACTGCAAAGACAAGATGTTTGATGTTCAAACTGAGAAACTTTTTTTTTGGAAAATAATCATTAACTTATAATTTTATGGCAGCAACACATTGCAAACAAATTGGCACATTGGCATTTTTACCAGTGTGTTACATGGCCTTTCCTTTTAACAACACTCAGTAAATGTTTGGGAACTGAGGATATACATTTTTGAAGCTTTTCAGGTGGAATTCTTTCCCATCCTTGCTTGATGTACAGCTTAAGTTGTTCAACAGGTTGTGGTATTTTAGGCTTCATATTGTGCCACACATTTTCAATGGGAGACAGGTCTGGACTACAGGCTACTATTAAGCCACGCTGTTGTAACACGTGGCTTGGCATTGTCTTGCTGAAATAAGCAGGGGCATCCATGAAAACGTTGCTTGGATGACAACATACTTCATGTTGCTCCAAAACCTGTATGTACCTTTCAGCATTAATGGCGCCTTCACAGATGTGTAAGTTACCCATGCCTTGGGCACTAATACACCCCCATACCATCACAGATGCTGGCTTTTCAACTTTCTGCCTATAACAATCCGGATGGTTATTTTCTTCTTTGGCCCGGAGCACACGACATCCACAGTTTCCAAAAACAATTTGAAATGTGGACTCGTCAGACCACAGAACACTTTTACACTTTGCATCAGTCCATTTTAGATGAGCTTGGGCCCAGCGAAGCCGGCGGCGTTTCTGGGTGTTATTGATAAATAGCTTTCACTTTGCATAGTACAGTTTTAACTTGCACTTACAGATGTAGCAACAAACTGTAGTTACTAACAGTGGTTTTCTGAAGTGTTCCTGAGCCCGGGTGATATCCTTTACACACTGATGTTGCTTTTTGATGCAGTGCTGCCTATGGGATCAAAGGACCGTAATATCATCGCTTAAGTGCAGTGATTTCTCCAGATTCTCTGAACCTTTTGATGATATTAGAGACCCTAGATGGTTAAATCCCTAAATTCCTTGCAATAGCTGGTTGAGAAATGTTGTTCTTAAACTGTTTGACAATTTGCTAATGCATTTGTTGACAAAGTGATGACCCTCGCCCTATCCTTGTTTGTGAATGACTGAGCATTTCATGGAAGCTGTTTTTATACCCAATCATGGCACCCACCTGTTCCCAATTAGCCTGTTCACCTGTGGCATGTTCCAAATAAGTGTTTGATGAGCATTCCTCAACTTTCTCAGTCTCTTTTTGCCACTTGTGCCAGCTTTTTTTAAACATGTTGCAGGCATCAAATTCCAAATGAGCTAATATTTGCAAAAAATAACAAGGATTTCCAGTTTGAACGTTAAGTATCTTGTCTTTGCAGTCTATTCAATTGAATATAGGTTGAAAAGGATTTGCAAAGCATTGTATTCTGTTTTTATTTACGATTTACACAACGTGCCAACTTCACTGGTTTTGGGTTTTGTAAATTGAAGAGTATGTATGACCAATTAAAACATTATTGACATATTTAATTATAAAGGAATTAAGTCTCACTGTTATTTATAATGCCATATGAGCTCCAAATGTAAAGAGAGTAGTTCAGTCAAACTTTATAACTTTTGAATTTTAAATCCTGAAGACTTGACTGATTAAAAGAAGTGACTCCGTAAGGTGGGCTAAAATTGGTTTTAATTGGGCTGAAGGTGGTGTCATTATATCATGTTAGTTAAATAGAATCCTCTTACATATCCTGTAAAATCTTAAGGTTGAAAATACTCATTTAGCACAACAACAAACAATTAGTCAAAAACAGGAACAGAAAAATGTTTAACATATTGAAGGCCACACAGACAAATAAGGAATATTGTCTCCGAAATTGTTTTTTCGTTCATAGAGGTGACATATGCATGGTGTGGGAAGACGGTTTATGTGCTTTCAGTAAAAATTGGAAAGTACAAGATCTTCTGTAAAGACATACACAATCTTGCTCCACAGTGGGAGCTGGAAAGTGAGGTGAGACTTAAACATTATATTTGTTGCAAATATCACTCATATTGATTGATGTTTTTTATTGTACATGAGATAGACGTCCTCAATATTACACATTGCTAAACAATTTTTAACCCAGTGTTCTCTTTGTGGCAGGTTATTAATGCATATTTGACTGTCCTAGTAAAAAAAAAAATTAACAAACAGTGAGAAGGCATTAATGGTCGACACTTTTGAAATGACATCAATTTGGGAAAACCATAAGCCAAAAACAAAGGTAAAACATTTTCTCTCATACTATTATCATTTGTTCAAAATATATCAGTGAGCTTGTTTAATCTGTTTTATTGTTATGTTTCAGCTCAACCCATGAAAAATTGAGGACGCCAATGGATTCTTGCGGTAATACCTTTTTTTTGATCCCTCTACAAAATACTATGATATTCACTGTAGGATTCCCTAAAATGCTCTCACTAATTATGCCAAATATGTAGAATGTTTGTACCCGCAAAATGATTTAGGGAGTTATCAACAAAGCATTTTGCGGAAGGCCACATACAGTCGTGATCAAAAGTTTACATACACTTGTAAAGAACATAATGTCATGGCTGTCTTGAGTTTCCAATCATTTCTACAACTCTTATTTTTTTGTGATAGAGTGATTGAAGCACATACCTGTTGCACACAAAAAACATTCATGAAGTTTGGTTCTTTATGAACAAAAAATGAGCTGTTTGACCACAATAACAGAAAAAATGAACACATTAAAAAGATGGTTTGACAAAAACAGACTATCTTTGAATCTCAGTAAAACTAAAATAATACTTTTTGGTATTAGTAGAAAAGAGCATCATACACGAATACAAATAGACGGAGTAGACATCGAAAAGGTAAAAAGAACCAGATTTTTGGGAGTATTAATAGATGATCAAATGAACTGGAAATCTCATATACAAAACATACAACATAAGGTGGCAAAAAACATTTCAATAATGAATAAAACAAAACACGTCCTGGGCCAAAAATCACTTCATATTCTCTACTGTTCAATAGTGTTACCATATCTGAGTTACTGTGCAGAAATATGGGGAAATATCTACAAATGTGCGCTACATTCGCTAACCGTGTTACAAAAAAGATCAGTTAGAATAATACATAATGTTGGATATAGAGAACATACAAACCCTTTATTTATTAAGTCAAACATATTAAAGTTCGGTGATTTGGTAAAATTGCAAACAGCTAAAATGATGTACAAAGCAATCTATAACCTGCTACCAAAGAATGTACAACAATTCTTCTCAACTAAAGAGGAGAAATATAACCTTAGAGGAAAAAATAATTTAAAACATTTATATGCACGTACAACACTTAAAACTTTTAGCATATCAGTATGTGGAATCAAATTATGGAATGGATTAAGTAAAGAAGTTAAATTGTACTGATATGATCCAGTTTAAGAGGTTGTTCAAAATAATAGTGCTTACAAAGTACAAAGAAGAAGAATTATGAGAAATACTTCCAACCTTATTGAAAATAAGATATTCTTCGTCTCAGTATGTTATGACTGAATTAATTAATTACATATTATAAAACTGTTATATATACTAATTCATAGATATTATTTTATTATATAAAAAGGTCAGTAAATGATTCTATATAATTGTAAACGCTTTGAAGTGGGAAAGGGGTAGGGTTAAATGAGCTTTGCTTCTTCCTACTCCTTTTCGGGCATGATGTAAAATGAAATGATATGAAATTGTGTGATGTATTATACTGTAAGTGTGTTCATGTTCGAAATAAACTAAAGAAAGAAAGAAAAGAAAGAAATGCCCAGCAATATGTTTGGAGGAGAAAAGGCGAGGCCTTTAATCCCAGGAACCCAAGCATGTTGGTGGTAGTATTATGCTCTGGGCCTGTTTTGTCCCATTTACGGAGAGTAAATGGGACAATGAAAAAGGAGGATTACCTCCAAATTCTTCAGGACAAAATCATCAGCCTGGAGGTTGGGTCTTGGGCGCAGTTGGGTGTTCCAACAGGACAATGACCCCAAACACACGTCAAAAGTGGTAAAGGAATGGCTAAATCAGGCTAGAATTAAGGTTTTAGAATGGTCTTCCCAAAGTCCTGACTTAAACATGTGGACAATGCTGAAGAAACAAGTCCATGTCAGAAAACCAACACATTTATCTGAACTGGACCAATTTTGTCAAGAGGAGTGGTCAAAAATTCAACCAGAAGCTTGCCAGAAGCTTGTGGATGGCTACCAAAAGCGCCTTATTGCAGTGAAACTTGCCAAGGGACATGTAACCAAATATTAACATTGCTGTATGTATACTTTTGACCCAGCAGATTTGGTCACATTTTCAGTAGACCCATAATAAATTCATAAAAGAACCAAACTTCATGAATGTTTTTTGTGAGCAACAAGTATGTGCTCCAATCACTCTATCGCAAAAAAATAAGAATTGTAAAAATTATTGGAAACTCAAGACAGCCATGACATTATGTTCTTTACAAGTGTATGTGAACTTTTGATCGCGACTGGCCATGAATAACATCACTAAAATCATTGTTTTGGATGTGTAAATTTATTCAGATAATCCTACCAGGAGAGAGCAGGAGCCTTTTGTTCAACCCACTTGGGGAAAGACAAACGATGGTCCAGCACTGCAAGGACATTTCAAGGGTATCATTTTTATAACATAACATAACAATGAGACAAAGACCTTCAAGTGATATACATGCATAATTAATGCATGCACTGCTGAAATGCCCAATAATTACAAAGTGGGTATGTGTTAATTAAAAAAAAGATTTCAGTTACTGAATAAATGGGAGGGAATCAAAAAGAAACTGCATATAAAATATGACGATGTCATTGAATTCAGGTCCCTCATGAGACAGAGAGGCCTGAATGTCTCACGATGGGCTTGCAGCACATTGTCACACCCTCTGCAACAGAATACTACTTCCTGTGGTGTTTTTGTGTTAAAGGTACAGTATATTTTGCAAATGTTTGGAAGGGTTTTTTGATATGAAGAAACTTTCAATTTACTTAAACTAAGAACTCGCTTTTAGAGGTATAGACAAAAGACAATTGTGAATAGGATAGGAAAGATTAGACTTTATGGCTCAATGGGGAAATGGTGTGGTTGCAGTGCAGACTGTACAGTATCAAAAGTAAGAGTGGTGCATGGGGGAGAGGGATTGCACATTATGGATGTCAAATTGACATCGCCATGCAGCCCTTTGAGACACTTGTGATTTTGGGCTATATAAATAAACATTGATTGATTGATTGATTGAACTTGGTCATCAAGTTCAAGTACAAGTGTGAAAACAATGCGCCCAGGAAAGAGGTTCCGGTAATGAATAAAAGGAGAAAAACACGGTAAATATTACACGCTATCGTGAATGTGCATATTACTACATTACATACATAACAGCATGTCTATGAAACCTTGATGGAGGTTTTTGAAGGTCATATTCGAGTGCTTTATAGCCAATCTAGTTGACTCCCATTAGCTACAATGTTAGCCGCATCTTGCGAACGTTTTTTTAATGTTTAGAATGCACGAAAAGAAACGATGACATATGTGTTCTTATCCCACATTGTGAATTATAGGCAAAATTCCAATAAAATGTACAGTTCCCCTTTAATACAGATGTGTAAAGGAATTTTGCAATGGGGGGGGGGGCACCTCCATATACAATTCTGCTAAGGGCCTCAATTTAGCCAAGTACTTAAAGTCTTGGTTTTAGTGTAAATAAAAAACATTTAATATAAATAAAACTAAATGAACCTTTTATTATTTTCCCCTGTAGCATTGATTCTTAAACTGTGGTACGTGTGCCACTAGTGGTATGCGGGCGCCATCTAGTGGAATCACTTGATTAAAAGTACAGTGTTTTATGTACCTACATTCAAACACAGCGTTATTGTTCAAACTTTGTAAAATGTTACATTAGCCAAAAATACTAAATATACTTATTAAATAAAACATCTGACTTGTTTTTAATGAATACCTAGGCAACCAAAAATGTTGAAAAAGCCACGTTGGACAAAAAAATGCAAAAAAAATCTGTCTGGAGCCGCAAAAAATGAAAAGCCTTATAATGAAGGTGTTGAAATGGTGTTGGAATTTAATATTTATTCTACACATTTTTTACAACATTGGAAAATATTGGTAAAACGGAGGCTTCTCAGAGGGTGAGATTTCTACAGACTGTACGGTAACAAAAGTAAGAGTCGTGCATGGGGTGAGAGGGATTGCACAGTATGGATGACAACTTGGTCAACATCTTTTTTTTGGCCACCTCCTCAATGCTGTCTAGTGGGCAGCCTAGGACGAAGTGAGCTCTTGTAACCAGTTTATCGTCAGCAGAAAGACATTAAACCAAGGTTGTTTGAAAACTACACAACACTGTCTAAAATATAAAATACATTTATGTAAGCAAGATAAAGTGTTAGCCTCTGCACAAACACTCTGTTTTCCTTCTTTGGATTAAAATAAATATTGTTGCAGTTCTTCGAGGTTTTAAGTGTTGTAATCACACATGACAGTTTCATAATACACTTTTTCTCCCTTACTTTTTATTTACAGTTTGCCGAGTACATGCGGGCTGATGCGCTAATGACATTCGATGGTTCTGAACTGGCGGTTAACACCAGAAGATAACAAATTGTCGTGTGTCTTTTGGGAAATTTAACACTACACGACAACAAATACAGGTATCTCTTCCAGTTCCTAATATCATACTATGCACGTGCAATGGTTTTTGAGGGACTGAAAAACACATTTTGCAGTACATGGTTTAAGAACACACCGAATGAATCATATATTCACTGAATTACTATTTACAATTACATAAACAATACATGACAGTCATTTAAAACAAACTGTTATTATTGCATGCATTTGTAGATGACTTGACCAACCTCTGTCATTGGTAATTACTTGGATGTTACATGTCCTACTGAGTCTGATACAATGTAAATGTAGCTAACCACCATAGGGAATGCACAATAAGTTTCTCAATGTAACACGTTTTGAGACACTAGAGAAAAAGTGCTACATGAAAATAATTAATTTCATTATTTTTGCTGACTTTTGTGTTTTTCAGATTGGCTGTGGTACCAGTCTGACATGGTATCACAGAAACTGTGTCCAGAGACCTCTTCCCAAAAGAGAAAAAAAGAAGACGAGCCGTTTGTTTGCCAAGCATGCGAAATGCATTTTGAATCGGCTCAAAATTCCAGAGACCCCTTATATGTGTATTGCTGTAAATAGTTATGTCATTTTATAGGTCAAAATAAGTTTGTGTGTGTTTATGTGTGTAAGTATATTAGGGCTGCAATTAACAACTAATTTGATAATCGATTAATCATTAATCTATTGATTATTACTTCGATTAATCGATTGATAATCGGATAAAAGAGACAAACTACATTTCTATCCTTTCCAGTATTTTATTAGGAAAAAAAACAGCATACTGGCACCATACTTATTTTGATTATTGTTTCTCAGCTGTTTGTAAATGATGCAGTTTATAAATAAAGGTTTATAAAAATGAATAAAAAATAACAACAACAAAAAAAAAAAAAGTAGCCTCTGCGCATGCGCATAACATAGATCCAACGAATCGAGTGCTTTATAGCCAATCTAGTTAACTCCCATTAGCTACAATGTTAGCCGCATCTTGCAAACGTTTTTTTTAATGTTTAGAATGCACGAAAAGAAACTATGACATAAGTGTTCTTGTCCCACTTTGTGAATTATAGGCAAAATTCCAATAAAATGTACAGTTCCCCTTTATTACACATGTGTAAAGGAATTTTGCAATGGTCGGGGGGGGGGGGGGGCACCGCCATATAAAATTCTGCTAAGGGTCTCAATTTAGCCATGTACTTAAAGTCTTGGTTTTAGTGCAAGGAAAAAAACTTTCAAGATAAATAATACTAAATTAACCTTTTATTATTTTCCCCTGTAGCAGTGATTCTTAAACTGTGGTACGTGTACCATTAGTGGTATGTGGGCTCCCTCTAGTGCAGGGGTCGGCAACCCAAAACGTTGAAAGAGCCATATTGGACCAAAAATACTAAAAACAAATCTGTCTGGAGCCGCAAAAAATGAAAAGTCCTATATAAGTCTTATAATTAAGGCAACACACTTAAGTGTCTATATTAGCTATATTAGCCTACTATCAAAATTACTATGTGTCGCAGGCTGAAGCGAATCTTTGTTGACAGAAATCTTGAAATTTAATATTTATTCTACAGATTTTTACAACATTAGAAACCATTAGTAAATCAGAGGCTACTCAGAAGGTGAGATAACTCCTGGAAATTACTGGCTTTTAATGGCCAAAGGTATAAATGTGTGTGTCCAAGGTAAAGGAAATGGCAGGCTGTCTTCTTTTAATAGATTTATTACAATCTTTGGCAAGCCTGATTAGCGCTCCAACAAGTCAATAACATCAACAAAGCTCACCTTTGTGCATTCACGCACAGCATAAAACATTTGGTGGACAAAATGAGACAAAGAAGGAGTGCAAGATTTTACATTTTACTTTTATCCTGCACTACAACGAGCTAATGCAACAACATGTTGTTCTTATCTAAACTGTAAATATCAAATTTGATGGATAATAATAGGAAGTCTGTCTAGTCTAAGTCTCTAAGTCTAGTCTACATGTACACAAACTGTTGCGTCACAGTCCACACTATGGTGAGTTCAAGAACCGCCAAAATTAGTAGGACAAAACGATGTTCACCAAATAGTCTCATCAGTGAAGCATACACACACACATATTAAACAGTGGGCTTTCTAACAATTGGGAAGGCTTGTGTCATGTTTGTCCTCAAACAAAAAACATTACTAAAACAAAACAAAAAAAATTCCGCCCATCTTTTTCCATTTCCAATCCTTTTTTAAAATGCACCAGGGAGCCACTAGGGCAGGATTAAATAGCCGCATGCGGATCGAGAGCTGCGGGTTGCTGACCCCCGACCTAGTGGTACGCCAAAGAATCACTTGATTAAAAGTACAGTGTTTTATTTTCATATATTCAAACACAGTGTTACTGTTCAAACTGTTTAAAATGTTACATTGGCCAAAAAATATTAAATATACTTATTAAATAAAACCTCTGACTTGTTTTTAATGAATACCTAGGCCTACTACGCTACTGTCTTTTAATGTTGGTCATTATGGTGGTACTTGAGAGCCGAGATTTTTGGACGTGGTACTGGGGGGGGGGGGAAGTTTGACAACCACTGCCTTGTAGGATAACACCTCTTACCTGTGACTCTTTGACTTAATTGGTTCCTACAAATATATGTTCCTTTAGGACACATTTAACTCGTGCAACATGATCTGGCCGGAGCCGGCAGACGTGTGGTCAACAGCCTTCATCCTCTACACCACCACCATCGGCTTCTTCGGACCTCTGCTCATCATCTGCCTCTGCTACCTGTTGATCGTCGTCAAGGTTTGCGAGTGAGTGTACGACTGCTTCTGTTTCGTAATCCCCATCGTCGCTATTTCTTTTTCCCCCCCAGGTGAAGTCGTCAGGAGTGCGGGCGGGCTTTACCTCGCGGCGGCGCTCCGAGCGCAAGGTCACTCGGATGGTGGTGGTCATCGTGGTGGTGTTTGTGCTGTGCTGGCTGCCCTTCTTCATCATCAACATCGTCAACCTGGTGGTCATCATCCCAGAGTCCAGCGCCACGGCGGGGATTTACTTCTTTGCGGTCATCCTGTCCTACGCCAACTCCTGCGCCAACCCGCTGCTCTACGGCTTCCTGTCGGACAACTTCAAGCAGAGCTTCAGAAGAGTAATGGAAGGCAGTTTGCGTGAAGAATCCGATCTGATCAGGTAGATAAACAGTCGTGGTATTAACACTCGTCTTCTGTGACTGTGGAGGTGCTGTGCGTGAAGAAGGGGAGGCGCAAAGCCAACGATGTGGAGGACGGTGACCCAAGTGCTCGCCGCGTTGCGAGGTCAAAGCCAACTGACTGCGCCCCTCACTCTCCTCATACTCGGGTGTCCCAACGTCCTCAGAGCAGCCAGGTACTTTAGTGCAGTGTTTCCCAAACTTTATTGAGCCAGGTGCAAATATTTTCCATCCATCCATCCATTTCCTACCGCTTGTCCCGTTCAGAGTCACAGTCTCAGCTGCATTCGGGCGGAAGGCGGGGTACACCCTGGACAAGTCGCCACCTCATCGCAGGGCCAACACAGATAGACAGACAACATTCACACACTAGGGCCAATT
This sequence comes from Entelurus aequoreus, assembly GCF_033978785.1. Lineage (NCBI taxonomy): Eukaryota > Metazoa > Chordata > Actinopteri > Syngnathiformes > Syngnathidae > Entelurus > Entelurus aequoreus. The sequence continues at coordinate 20,498,917 of NC_084752.1, read as the reverse complement.
TAGTGTTGCCAATCAACCTATCCCCAGGTGCATGTTTTTGGAGGTGGGAGAAAGCCGGAGTACCCGGAGGGAACCCACGGAGTCACGGGGAGAACATGCAAACTCCACACAGAAAGATCCCGATCCTAGGATCGAACCCAGGACCTTCGTACTGCGAGGCACACGCACCAACCCCTGTTCCACCTTGCTGCCCCTTCAAATATTTGGTAACACTTTAGTGTGGGGAACATATGAACCAGTAATTAGTTGCTTGTTAACATGCAAATTAGTAACATATTGGCTGTTAATTAGTCATTATTAAGCACTTATTAATTCCTTATTCTGCATGGCCTTATTATACAAACAGTAAGCCATTAACTAAGAGTCTTCCCTAACCCCAACCTCAACCCTAACCCTAATCCCAACCCTAACCCTGACCCTGAGCCTGACCCTAAAACTAACCCTAACCCAGTGGTTCTTAACCTGGTTGGAGGTACCGAACCCTACCAGTTTCCTATGCGCATTCACCGAACCCTTCTTTAGTGAAAAATAAAAAAATGTCAAATTCAAGACAAAGTTATATGTTTTTGGTAACACTTTAGTATGGGGAACATATTCTAAGTAACAAAGACTTAAATTAGAGTTATTTGGTTACGGTTAAGGGGTTAGGGCCAGGGTTAGAGGGTTAGGGTTATTATAAGGCCATGCCGAATAAGGCATTAATAAGTACTTAATAATGACTCGTTAAGAGCCAATATGTTACTAATTTGCATGTTAATAAGCAACTAATTAATGGTGAATATGTTCCCCATACTAAAGTGTTACCATGTTTTTTTTACTGGTGCACAAAATGAACCGTGCATGAACATCACCTTGTTCAAACAACAAAACCAACACAGTGCATAAACTCACAACAAATTACACACCTGCAAATCAGTGTGACTTCTGCTGTTGTCGTATCCGTAATACGCCGATAAGGAGAAGTTTGTATTTACACGATGAGTCGGGTGTGTTTTGACCTCCGCCGAACCCCTGAGCCCGACTCACCGAACCCCTAGGGTTCGATCGAACCCAGGTTAAGAACCACTGCCCTAACCCTAACCCTATGTTAATAAGCAACTAATTAATGGTTCATATGTTCCCCAGCACGGTGGACCAGGGGTTAGTGCATGTGCCTCACGAAGGTCCTGAGTAGTCCTGAGTTCAATCCCGGGCTCGGGATCTTTCTGTGTGGAGTTTGCATGTTCTCCCCGTGACTGCGTGGGTTCCCTCCGAGTACTCCGGCTTCCTCCCACCTCCAAAAACATGCACCTGTGGATAGGTTGATTGGCAACACTAAATTGGCCCTAGTGTGTGAATGTGAGTGTGAATGTTGTCTGTCTATCTGTGTTGGCCCTGCGATGAAGTGGCGACTTGTCCAGGATATACCCCGCCTTCCGCCCGAATGCAGCTGAGATAGGCTCCAGCACCCCCCGCAACCCCAAAAGGGATGGATGAATGTTCCCCATACTAAAGTGTTACCAAATATTTTACAATACAAAAATTTCACGAAATACCACCAACAGGCAGGTGCGCAGACATTTTTGGGGGCCTGGTGCTCAACCCAGAAAAAAGAGCTACCCATTGTGAAAAAATATTCATAAAACTTATATAGCAACCTATAAAAACTCGAAATACAAAACGTAATAAAATAAATGTGTACAGTACTCACATTTTACAGGGTCAATTGTTTTGCAATGCAGTCTGCTGAAAATGATGGAAAGCGCCACTTCGCCTGCAGTGAAAGTTGAAATTGCCACAAAACATATTTAAAGGTATTTAACACTCGACTGCTATCTGGTGGCTAAAGTGGATAGTGCCCGCCTCAAATTTGTCACTTTTAATGTGTCAGGTAAACCGCGACGAATGCGGTCATATAATTTTCTTTCCTACTGTAGGGCCTGATTGCATGTATTAGAACACGTGCAAACTTAAAAGCTGATCTACTAAGGTCGTGCGCAGAGGATTGCGTCCATTTAATGAGCAAATTAGAGTGCAATCCATTTAGCGTGTCTGTCTTCGTGTATATGCAAAGAACGCCCCTATTGCTTGGATTTTAATGACGTCGCGTTCGGCTCAAGTCCGGCTCATTAAATATGCGTAGTGGTCAAGCAGTGTCTCTTCTCAATAGGTACTATGCCCATTTAGCCTTTCTCGGAAAAAAATGACCTACGCTTGCGTTGTTTTCTGCTGTACAAACCATTCAAATCGTGTAAGGCAGGAGTGTCAAACTCATTTAAGATCGGGGGACACATGGAGAAAAATCGACTCCCAAGTGGGCCGCACTGGTAAAATCACGACACGATAACTTAAAAATAAAGACAACTACAGATTGTTTTCTTTGTTTAAAAATAGAACAAGCATATTCTGAAAATGTACAAATCATAATGTTGTTGTTTTTTTTTAACACTTACATGTTGCGGTTAATAGTATTCTATCTTTATTTGTCGTTATTTATACTTTCTAAATAAATTATGTGATAATGTTCATCAGTCAACTCAATGGTGTTCATTTTCAATCTATCAAGATAAAAAAATTATATCAAAATCAAATTACAGCATGTTATTTATGTGGTTTGCTCATTTTCCTCGACTGGTGCACTAACATCATGCGGTTTATTTATTTATTTACATATGTAGCATCATCTACACCAGGGGTCGGCAACCCAAAATGTTGAAAGAGCCATATTGGACCAAAAATACAAAAACAAATCTGTCTGGAGCCGCAAAAAATTAAAAGCCATATTACATGTGTCATGAGATATAAATGTAATTAAGAGGGCTTAAAGGAAACTAAATGAGCTCAAATATAGCTACAAATGAGGCATATGCAATATGTACATATAGCTAGCCTAAATAGCATGTTAGCATCGATTAGCTTGCAGTCACGCAGTGACCAAATATGTCTGATTAGCACTCCACACAAGTCAATAACATCAACAGAACTCACCTTTGTGCACTCATGCCCAACGTTAAAAGTGTGGTGGACAAAATGAGATAGAAAAAGTGGCATAAAACACGTCCTAGAAAGTCGGAGAAAGTTATACATGGAAACAAACTATACGGCGAGTTCAAGGACCGCCAAAATTAGTAGGACAAAACGGCGCTCGCCAAATACTCGAATCAGTGAAGCATGTTTAATATAAACAGTGTGATTTATAACAATTAGCGAGGTTTATGTCATGTTTGTCCTCCCACAGAAAACATTCTGAAACAAAAAAATTGATTTTTTTTCCCCCTCATCTTTTTCCATTCTTCATACATTTTTGAAAAATCTCCAGAGAGCCACTAGGGCGGCGCTAAAGAGCCGCATGCGGCTCTAGAGCCGCGGGTTGCCGACCCCCGATCTACACAGATACAAAGAATTGCTATTGCGATATCCAGTGGACACATTTAGAACAGCAGTTTCTTTAATTCAAAAATGTCTTCTCATTTTTATACTTAGCAAACTCATCCCGCGGGGCGGATAAAACCTGTTCGTTTGACACCCCTGGCGTAAGGGATAAACATTTCTTCAGAGTTCCTTGAGAGGCAATCAAAAAGGGCGGAAGAGTGCAAGATTTTACTAAAGACGATGACAAAAAAGACGCACTACAGTACAAGGGAGCAGAGTCGAAGAACGCACAAGTTTGCAGTGACCACTTTGTTAAAGGTTTGTTTGGTATATTTTTTATGTACTTTACTCGTTTAGTATTTCCCCTTAAAGTATTACCATGATATTATTTGTATTTTAATTTCTAACAAACAGAAACCAGAAAGTCAGAGTCAATGATACTCTGTCAGCAAAGGTACTTCTTATTTTGTACACAAATGTGTCAGAGTACATATGATAATGAGACAAAAATCAAACATGGTGATGATTCAGTTATTGTTAGATTGTTAAATGGTTATGCAGTCAACGGCGTCGAGCTGTCGGGTGCTATATCATCGTAGTTTGTTTACGATGACGCGTCCTCGCAAGACGCAAAGTTAAATCCCGAAATGCAACCTTACCCGAGCAAAAAGGATGCATATTTATCCGGGAGAGTCTTGATACAAATTTCCTTGACCCAACGACACACAAAGAAGTTGTAGACCTAAGTGCTTTTCCAAGTTTTCATTTGTTTTGTCATGTAGAATGACGTCAGGAGCATAAGCGAGTTTGATCGATATGTGTGGGAACTCCACCGATGGATGCACTGCAAAAACTGAAATCTAAGTAAGATTAAATACCTCAAATAAGGGTGATATTTGCTTATTTTCTGTCTGATAAGATAATTCTTCTCACTAAGCAGATTGTTTGTTAGAGTCTTTTACTTGTCTTAAGTGTTTTGGTCCTAAATGATCTCAGTAAGATATTACAGCTTGTTGCTGAGATTTGATGACCTATATTGAGTAAAACAGAAAGGGGACAAGAGGGACCTCAAGAACTACAGACCTATTAGCCTTCTTTCAAACATATACAAGTTGTTTACAAGAATCCTGGCAAATCGAATGGAAAATACACTTAATAGCCACCAACCCAGAGAACAAGCAGGGTTTATGAGTGTTTTTTCTATAATGGACCATATTCATACATTGAATCAGATCAAAGAAAAATGCCAAAAATACAACAAACCACTTTGTATGGCCTTCATAGACGATGAAAAGGCATTTGTTTCGATGGAGACACAGTCGGTTCTAAAAGCTCTGCAAGATCAAGGAATTCATCATAATTACATCAACTTACTCAAGTACATCTACACAAACTGCACTACCACAGTTACGATGCACAAACCAAGCGAGAAAATCCACATAAAGAAGGGTGTCCGACAAGGCGATACAATTTCGCCTAAACTGTTTACAGCTTGTTTGGAAGGCATATTTCGCTCTCTAGAGTGGGAGGATAAAAGAGTTGATATCAACGGAGACAAATTTAGTCATCTGAGGTTTGCAGATGACATTGTTGTCTTGGGAGAGCAAATCAGTGAAGTGGAAGATATGCTTAAAGACCTTGCAAATGCCAGCAAATGTTGTGGATTGAAAATGAATATGAAGAAAACAAAAGTTATGGCAAATTCCATGGTACCTCATGGACCTGTGACTGTAAATGGAAAATAAATTGATGAAGTTAATGAATATATCTATCTGGGGCAGAGATTTAGCCTGAAAGAAAAGAGTCAAGAATAGGAGATAGGGAGGAGAATCAGATTGGGCTGGTGCCAATATGGAAAACTGAGCAACATCATGAGAGGAGAAATACCGTTAAGCCTGAAAAGAAAGGTCTTTAATCAATGCGTGTTACCAACCATGACATATGGAGCTGAAACCTGGGCATTGTCAAATAAAATGGAAAAGAAAATAGCAGCAGCACAACACAACATGGAAAGAATTATGCTCGGAATCACATATAAAGACAGAAAAACAAATGAATGGGTGAGAAAACAAACGCAAGTCCAAGACATTATGAGAACTATCAAATTAAGTAAGTGGAAGTGGGCTGGACATATCAGTAGGAGAACAGATAATAGATGGACTTCCCTAATGACATCATGGAGACCCATGGATGGGAGCAGAAATAGAGGAAGACAAAGAGTGAGATGGCGAGATGAAATAGACAAATATTGGGGAACAGTGCAGTGGCAGGGAGCAGCTAGAGATCGTTCACTATGGCAGAAACATGCTGAGGCTTTCGTCCAGCAGTGGACTGACAACGGCTGATGATGATGATGATTGAGTAAAACATGCTTGTAACTAGAATAGCAACTGTTGCAAAGCTGTGTCATCAACACTCACAAGTATAAAACTACTTTTTTAAAGTAATAATTTCTTATTTCAAGCATGAAAAAAAAAATCATGATTTTGACACAATTGTGTCTCATAATTAAAACAGATGACAACCAAATGGACTTTGCTGTTTTATTTTCAATGAAACAATAGAAAATATGTACTCATATAGTAGTACAGTTGGCACAGTAGAGTAAACTGACAGTTAATATTTAAACATTTAACATGAGACATTTCAAACAATTTTGAACAGAAATAGTTCATGACGGTCCCTGACACAAGGCTGAAGCTTAGAGGTGACAGAGCTTTCGCCGCTGCTGCTCCCAAGCTCTGGAACGACCTACCTCTTAGTGTTAGACAAACCTCCTCTCTTCCTGTTTTTAAATCTCTCTTAAAAACATACTTTTATTCCATGGCTTTTAACACTGAGTGATATCCATCCTGCAATGGCGCCCCATAATACACCTGCTGTGAACCTGTTTTTATGTTTTTATGTTTTATTTATTTTATTTATTTATTTTTTATCGTGTTCTGTTTGTGTTGTGTTGTGTTTGCTCGGTTTTCGTATTATCTTTTAACCTGCCCATTGTACAGCACTTTGGCTACCCCTGTGGTAAATTTTAAATGTGCTTTATGCATAAAGTTGATTTGTTTTGATTTGATTTGATGCACATTCAGATAAATTCCTCAAAATTATAATTAAAACATTTTTGGCCGGGGACCGGGCTGTATATATGCGCACTAATTGACTGAAAGAGCACGCACTTGGCGCGATGATGTCATGTTATCGATGGAGAAATTCATTTTTAGACCATATGATTTGCCTGAGCGGCTAGAAGACCCCGAGAGTAACAAGCGCTTGCCTTGTTGCCTTTCCGTTAAGAACAATGAATTAGTTTTTAGCATAAGTTTGCTGGTTTCAAGAAATGTGATGCCAAGCGCATATCATTATGTCAAGATAATGGCACTAGCATTTACTTCATTTAAGAATATTTTTTAACTTATTGAGCAAAAAGGTCTCTTTTTTTTCTACCAAGAAAAGTGCACTTGGTATTAGTGAGAATATACTTACTTTAAGGTATTTTTGGGTTCATTGAGGTTAGCTAATTTTACTTGTTTTGGAAAGTCTTGACAAGCCAAATTTTCTTGTTCTATTGGCAGATAATTTTGCTTAGTTCAAATAAAATACCCCTAATTTTTGTATTTTTTTTTCTCGTTTTTGAACACTGACTTTTTGCAGTGTGATCCTTGATATTACTAAATTAAATTATTACATGCGGTGGAGAAGGAGACGACACTGAGACAGGGACACCGCTTAGCCTTAGGCATGTTTATTAATATAATAGAATGACGTGTGCAAGTAATCCAAATACGTATGGTGTGACTATGTGTTGGGTTTAGCTGAATGTTACCAAGAGTTGTTGAAGGTGCGTGTTGAGGAAGGTGCGGAGGTCCAGAAGGAGCAAAGCAGGTTCGTAGATCCGTGGGCAAGCAAGAGGTCTAGGGCAGGAGCGGGGCGTCAGAGTCCATGTCCAGGCGGGAGGTCGAGATCCAGGAAGGCAGCAAGAAGAAAGGGGGGAATCCGGGGAGACGAGACACAAATCTGCTGGCTGAAAAGTATACATACAGCAATGTTAATATTTGGTTACATGTCCCTTGGCAAGTTTCACTGCAATAAGGCGCTTTTGGTAGCAATCCACAAGCTTCTGGTTGAATTTTTGACCACTCCTCTTGACAAAATTGGTGCAGTTCAGCTAAATGTGTTGGTTTTCTGACATGGACTTGTTTCTTCAGCATTGTCCACACGTTTAAGTCAGGACTTTGGGAAGGCCGTTGTAAAACCTTAATTCTAGCCTGATTTACCACTTTTGACGTGTGTTTGGGGTCATTGTCCTGTTGGAACACCCAACTGCGCCCAAGACCCAACCTCCGGGCTGATGATTTTAGGTTGTCCTGAAGAATTTGGAGGTAATCCTCCTTTTTCATTGTCCCATTTACTCTCTGTAAAGCACCAGTTCCATTGGCAGCAAAACAGGCCCAGAGCATAATACTACCACCACCATGCTTGACAGTAGGGATGGTGTTCCTGGGATTAAAGGCCTCACCTTTTCTCCTCCAAACGTATTGCTGGGTATTGTGGCTAAACAGCTCAATTTTTTATTTCATCTGACCACAGAACTTTCCTCCAGAAGGTCTTATCTTTGTCCATGTGATGTCAGACAGCCATGACATTATGTTCTTTACAAGTTTATGTAAACTTTTGACCGCGACTGATAAATGATAATAGCGTCAATATAGAGGCAACTTGTTTTTCCACTTTACTGGTACTTTAGAAGTGAAAAATATCATAATCATCATCATCATCATCAAAATGGCAATCACAGGATGCCTTTCTCCTTGTTAAAGATCTCTCCTCAGCCTCCAGACCCTCCAGCTCGTCCCACAGCCCCTGACTTGAACTGTTGCCAGTCTTCCTCTGTTTTCCTGGGACCCCCGAGGGCAACCACAACAGTTACTGAAACCCATCTGACAACCCAGGCTGAAGTCCCCGCCATCATCACCCAAACTCAATCTCCTGCTGCTTCTTAAATAATCCTTCATGCGGAGTTGCCACCATTTTCTGTGGAGGATGAAAGCATGTGTTGTATGAAACACAAATAAGTTACACTCACGTATGGAGCACAAGTAATGCAAATGTGTTTGGAATCAAACAACCTCATGCATAGTTCCATCTGTTACACATACAGTAGGCTGACCATATTCTGAAATCCCAAAAAGAGGCGGGCAGCACGCCAAGGCCGGGACTAGGTGAAAATTTGCCAATGATACTCTAACTTGCTTTATAAATGATATATTTATTTAAATAAAGCATTTTTTCTCCTCTGTTGACAGCAGTGTTGGCGGTAGGAATTTTCAAAATGAGGTCCCAGGGAACCCATCAAGTCATAAAAATGGGGTCCCACAGTAAATTTTTGGGGTCCCACTTTTTTGTAAGCGTTTTGAAAACAAATGATAAACGTATGCATTGTTCTGTTGTATCTCACATTCTATATTGTGTTTTGGAAAAAGGTTGTCATAAACGTTACTTAATTCATTAAAAAAGATAATACAAAAGAAAACAAATGTGTATACATATATAAATGTATTCAGTTATAAACATTCATTCACTTTCTTCTTCCTTCATGGATCTAAACTTTACCGCTGCTGGTAGTTTTTTCTATGTTTTTATTTAATAAGTTGTAGGTGTATTTATTTCAGTATAAAAGTGTAAAAAGTGTTTTACTTGGGTCATGAAATGATGATAATAGTGTGCCAGGGCATACATACATTTTATATTTAACGCTTAAATCTCCGGAGTCTACATCAACTTCAGTTCTATTCCTCATTTCAAAATGTTTTAGTTTTTTTTATGTTGTTTTTTTTGTTTGTTTGTTTTCCACCCTTTTTTGTCAAACAAAACTATATTTTTTATGGCAAACACACAAAATATGCAAAATCTTCCACCAAAAATATTTTTTAAAGTGGAATATTTGATGTGAAGTAATCGGAACTTTTGATAGGTCAATAATTCATAATAACATTGATTTTGATTCAATATTATGTTTTGAGCAATGACCGTTTGAAAGAAAAAAAAAAACAGCTTTGTTTTATTAGTCAACATTGCAACTTTTTCTAAATTACATTTCACCTTTAAGCTTTTTTATTTCACTTTAGTTATGTTTTTGTTTATTTTAATAGTATTTTTAGAATGCGCCGTGGGCCTTTAAAACATTAGCTGTGGGCCACAAATGGTAAAAATGTTTTAAAAAAAATTAATAATCTGCGTCCTTTCTGATTTCAATGCGTTAAAAAGACACAAAAAGTGCGTTAACGCCAACACTGCTTGACAGTATAACAAAATAAGTCACACTTATATTCTGTAACATTCACACTTTTGGAAAAAAAAGTGCAGAGGTAGAAATATTCAAAATAACCTCTTGTATATAATGTAAACATAAATAATGCCTCAAAACAAGTTAATTAAATTTAAACAAAAAACAGCAGACGAGCTCTCGCCCTGCACAGCTGTTTTGTGCTTTGTAGTGTCCATATGGGCTTGTAGATCGTTGGCCCCTTTATTTGCCACAGATACATACGTTCCTGCTTTGCACACAGTGCATTCTGCTTCCCATGTGTCACGGCCAGGACGAAAACATGAATACTTTTCCCGCTAATCATCCGTGAAGTTGCATTTACGTTTCAGCATTTCTTGTTCTCATGTCTGTCTCCACTCACTAGCTCTTTCGCTCTGTGTCTCTGCCCCTCCCTCACGAATGTTGCTACATGCGCGCACCTTCAGGTTTTTTTTTTTCAACCCTTTCTTAACTTAACCCTGGACGTACATTGAAAATACACGCAACCCTAATTCAAAATGCCGGACATTTGAGGCATTTAAGAAACCCCGCCCGGACACCCCGGACACCCCCGCAAAAGAGGACATGTCCGGGGAAAAGAGGACGTATGGTCAGCCTACATACAGTATGAACCTGCATGGATTTTCCTCAATACATTCCACTGACATAAGTGCCTTTTAGCCACTCTGATCCTACATAGACAAAAGGAACATGCATACTTTGCTTCTTGCAAATTTACTAGTTTCTGTTAAATTTTGAAGGCTAATTATCTTTGTGGAACCTCTTTTCATTATCTTGCTTTCTGCTCATTTGTACGAAACATGAAGGTTTGATAAGTCTTCAACAACTCCCCTAATTAGCGTGTAATGCTCTGCTCTTCAGAAGACTGAAGTGTCAATTTGCCAGTGTATATGTGAAATGTGGGATGTTTGTCTACTGTGAAGCACCGTGGCTTATTAATATAGCACAAGGTTATTGTTCAAATAAGTAATATTTCACCTAATGTATGTTTTCTATACAGATGTTATTTCAAACGGTTGTAACCAGTGCCTGTGAAATTCATTAGTTAACTTGATTGTAGTATGTTTGCACAGTTCGAAGTACAAAATATATATGTTTGTATTGTTCAGTGCCGTTTCTTTGAAATAAATGGCTGCAATCATAAGGCAAAGGCTTCAGTTTGATGTTGTCACACATACAGGAAACATTCAAAAAGCTACAAATGAGCTCTAAAAAAACAATCAAATAAATATTCTCATACATCAGGTTGTATAATCGAACTCAACTGGACAGTTCAGATTATCCTAGAAGACATTTTGCTTTTCATTCATTAGTTCATGCTTCTTTGACCTTTGATAAAACAAGGTGGAACACTAACAAGGGTGATTCCACCCTAACACTTGTTGATGTGTTGGCAGAGGAGTCACCTTTTTGTATCTTAAGAAGGGACAATTTGCACCACGATGGTGCAAAAACTTCTGCGTCTGAGCATGTCCCCTCTTATCAGTGGTGTGCCGTCAGGGCCAGCAAGGCCTTCTCTGTTGGCCTAACATAACCAGAAATCATGATCATAATTAAAGATAAAAGTTTTTTTTAATTTACTTTCCCTAAATATCTAAAAGTATTCATATTCTCTTCATGTCATATTATGCTCCTTCCAGTGCTGTTGTTTTTAGTTTTAGTTTGTATCCAATCAGAATTCAGCTAGCTTATGTTGCCATGCTGTACCAAATCTGCCTGGGGCCTTCAGAATCAACAATGCAGGCGTCTGTGCACTGTAAGTGAACGGACACATACAGTTGATAGACAATTGCCATAACCAATCAGATCACAAGTTGTTGTCAGTAGGGCCTTCTAGCTGGCCCTGACATTTACGCGTCCTGTGATTGGATACCCACTTGGGAGTACCAAGTGAGTAAATTACAGTACTTTGAGAGGTGGAGTCGGACTAAGTAGGACATCACCGAAGGCCTAGGTGAGAAACGCACGGCCCGCCACTGCCTCTTATAGAGTATAAATACTTTCGGGTCTCACACTCAAACTGTCCCATCTAAGACTGTGAGCACATAAAAAAAAGCTACAAATAAGCTCTACAAACAATTCTAGAGATATTCTCATTCATCAAGTCATTGCAAATCAATTTCAAATGGACAGTTCAGATTGTTTTTGAAAACAATTCATCTCTCATCCAGTAATTAATGCTTCCTTGACCTTTAAAAAAAAAAGAGAATGGAATGCCAAAAATAGTGATTCCACCATAACAACTGCTGTTTTGCTGGTAGAGGTCTAACTTTTTTGTATCGTAAAGGGGAACTGCATGGGAAGCCATTAGGGCAGGACAGGCATGGGCAAAACAGTTCCACCCCTTCAAGAAAACCATCGCCTTTGTCAGAGCTGGGGACACGCCAACTCCTGTTAGAAGAACGTCAGCAGGCATCCTGACGTCTGCAAAAGACTGGCAGTTGTTGGTGGACCTTGAAAACCAGCTGAAGTTCCCCAGCCATATCGCAGTCACCACCCTGCGACCAGACATTGTCCTTGTGTCTGAGTCCACCAAACAAGCTGTGCTTCTGGAGCTGACAGTCCCGTGGGAAGATCGCCTGGAAGAAGCCTTTGTCTAGGCATGTCTCCTCCTAAAGGGGATACGTACTCTCGATCCCTCTTACCCGAGCTGTCGTATCTAAGACGGTGAGCACATTAAAACAGCTACAAATAAACTGTAAAAAAACCCCTTCTTAGAAATATTCTCATTTATCAGTTTCATGTATTCTCAGCAGTGGCGGAACTTCTGTGGGAGCACGGGGCGGCACCCCCTGTCATCGAGTGTGCCACCCCATATTTCTAACAGTCGGCCTTCAGTTTTGAAATGCGTGTTTTGTACGAGTTATCTGGCATTTATCAAGTGGCAGGCACTGTGTGGAAAAAGCAGTGAGGGCTGTGCTGTTTGTTCATCAGAATCAGAATCAGAATCAGAATCAGAAATACTTTAATAATCTCAGAGGGGAAATTAAGAGTTTCAGCACAATCCCATTCAAGAGCAGACAAACATTACAGGGAGACAGAACAGGATCGCTGACGAGTCTGCCAACTTTCAGAAAAGGTGAGAAACAGGTAAACGCTGGGGAGGGGGTGGGGGGTGAGAAAAAACAATATTCAGTCTAAACCTGGGCCCCTGGAGAGGGGGTCCAGACTGAGGACAAGGAGAAAAAAACTGGGGGAAAAAACTCATAGCCATAGCACACATAAGCAGCTGTGTAAGAGGGAAACATCAAATATCACGAAGGACATAAAATACATTAAAAGAGCAGAGCTGATGCAACCAGCCACTTCTACATACAGCTACTAAAGTAAAACAACAACAAACAAAACAAAAACGTATACACTGTGGTGGCCTCTGCGGTGTTCCACGCCATCGTCTGCTGGGGTGGGGGGAGCATGGCCAGAGACAGGAGCAGACCCAACAAAGCAACCAAGAGAGCCGACTCCACCCTCGGCCTACAACTAACTCTCGGCCAGTATCCAGTCCACATGGATGAGCGAGGATACGTCCAAGGAGACCGGGGCGTCCGATACCTGCTCATTCAGCCAATACACTGTGAAGCTAGTTCAAATAATATAGATAAAAAAAGGGCCTAAATTGGGGCCCTAAGCAACATTTTATTTGGAGGCCCGCCAACACCCCTTTCACACCACACTTTTTACACTTTATTATTTGTGTGAAACCATTTTTATACTACTTGGATTGGAATTTGCCAACGTGAATTTAATTTGATGCATGTTTTGGATTAAAAGGATTTCATGGGAAATAAATGGTTCAATATTTTGTTTGTACAAAAATCTAATTTTTTAAAAACTTTTTTTTATGTGGCACGGTGGATAGAGCGGCCGTGCCAGCAACTTAGATGTTCCATGCTGTTCGATCCCCGCGTCTGATATCAAAGTCCCCTCACCCTTTTACTCCCAGTGCCGCTCACATTGGTGTATGATGTCTACGAATGTTTGGTGGTGATCCAAGGGGCTGTCGGCGCAAATTGGCAGCCAATCTACCCCAGAGCAGCTGTGGCTACAAATGTAGCTTATCATCACCAACGTGTGAATGCGGAGAGAATGAACGATGGGTTCTCACTTCTCTGTGAGCACGTTAAGTGTCCAGTGGGGTGGTCGGAAACCCAAAATGTTGAAAAAGCTATATTGGACCAAAAAATAAATAAATAAATCTGTCTGGAGCAGCAAAAAATGAAAAGTCTTATAATGAAGACAACATGATGTAAATGTCTATATTATCTATATTAGCCTACTATCAAAATGACTATGTTTCGCAGGCTGACGCAAATCTTCCTTGACTGAAATGTAATATTTTATTCTACATATTTTTACAACATTACAAAACATTAGTAAAACGGAGGGTGAGATAACTCCTGGAATTGACTGGCTTAGAATGGCCAAAGGTATAGATGTCTGTGTCCAAGTTAAAGGAAACGGCAGGCTGTCGTCTTGTAATGGATTTATAACAATCTTTGCAAGCTGGGTAACGTTTGCTGTGGTCTGGAACAACATGGCACACAAACAACTATTAGAAATGCAGCCAATAATATATACAGATAATCTGTCATGAAAAATGCAGGTCCGAAGCAAAGAAAGACTGGCAGGAGAGACTTGTTTCAAAAATAATTTTCGGACGGAGAATCATGGAAACACATCTTTCAAATGTCTCGGAGTTCATTCACTCTGTGGATTGATGGAAGGAGTTTTAAGTCCGAAGTAAAAAAAAAAATGTTGTGCCCCTCCCCCCTGTACATCCCCAGAGCGTTGGTGGGTTGGTATTTGCTGTGGACAAGTTCTCCAGTTGTGGGGAATACAGAGTTGGGGCAGCATGGCGTTGTGGGTAGAGCAGCCATGCCAGAAAGTTGAGGGTCGTAGGCGCTAACTGGCAGCCACGATTCCATCAGTCGACCCCAGGGCTACAAATGTAGTTTACCACCACCAGGAGTGAATGAATGACGGGTTCTCACTTCTTTGTGAATCAGAATCAGAATCAGAATCAGAATCAGAATCAGAATCAGAATCAGAATCAGAATAGTTTTATTGCCATTGTTTGAGAACGGGTTCACAAACTAGGAATTTTTCTTGGTTCAAACGTGCGACATAAAACACATATAACACATATTTGGTATAAAAAAGAGCTGTAACTGAGCTATCAGATAGACTTAGAAGGGATTCAAGGAATTCAAGGAGCTGCTGTTAGGAGTTCTTGTTCATTTGCCTGATGGCCGAGGGGAAAAACTGTTCAGGTGGCGGGAGGTGTGGGTCTGGATGGAGCGTAGTCTCCTGCCTGAGGGGAGAGGGGAGAATAGTGTGTGTCCAGGGTGAGAAGAGTCAGCTGTGATCCGACCCACACACCTCCTGGTCCTGGAGGAGAACAAGTCCTGGAGGGATGAGAGCTTGCAGCCAATCACCTTCTCCGCAGCACGTACGATGCGCTGCAGTCTATTCTTATCCTGGACTGTGGCGCCGGGGAACCACACTGTGATGGAGGAGGTCAGGATGGACTCTATGATGGCTGAGTAAAACTGCACCAGCATCTCGGTCGGCACCTTAAGTTTCCTCAGCTGCCGCAGGAAGTACATCCTCTGCTGGGCCTTCTTGATGAGGGAGCTGATGGTCAGCTCCCACTTGAGGTCCTGGGTGATGGTGGTGCCCAAGAAACGGAAGGAGTCCACAATGGGGACGGGGGTGGGAGAGTCAATCAGGGTGAGGGGGGATGGTGGGGCTGTGACTTTCCTGAAGTCCATGATCATCTCCACTGTTTTCTGGGCGTTCAGCTCCAGGTTATTGAGGCTGCACCAGGACGTCAGCCGGTCTACCTCTCTCCTGTAGGCGTACTCATCGCCATTCGAGATGAGCCCGATGAGGGTGGTGTCATCCGCAAACTTGAGCAGTTTTACGGATTGGTGACTGGAGGTGCAGCAGTTTGTATACAGGGAGAAGAGCCAGGGGGAGAGTACACAGCCCTGAGGAGTACCAGTGTTTGTGGTTCGACTGTCCGAGACATTTTCCCCAGCCTTACGTGCTGTCTTCGGTCTGTCAGGAAATCATTAATCCAACTGCAGAGGGAGTCGGGCACGCTGAGCTGGTAGAGCTTGTCTCGTAGCAGTCCAGGGAGGATGGTGTTGAAGGCAGAGCTGAAGTCCACAAACAGGATCCTAGCGTAGGTTCCTGGGGAGTCCAGATGCTCCAGGATGAAGTGGAGGGCCAGGTTCACTGCATCATCCACAGACCTGTTGGCTCTGTAGGCGAACTGCAGTGGGTCCAGGAGGGGGGCGGTGATGTCCTTGAGGTGAGGCAGGACCAAGCGCTCAAAGGACTTCATGACCACTGACGTCAGCGCGACCGGCCTGTAGTCATTTGAAGCATTTTGAGTGTCTAAAAAAGCGCTACATAAATCTAATCCATTATTGTTATTATCAGTTTGGAGTGCACAAATGCAGTATGAAGAGGTTTGTGTACGCTTTATTTTTTGCCTCTAATAAACCTGCTTCTCTTCCATTTCACTCGTTTTTGTTCGGGAGTCTGAATGAAGCCACATTATCCATTGCCTTAATTAACTTCCTAAATAAATCTCAGTTTTTTTCTCCCATCGATACACTTCAAAATGTTCTGTTCTTTTAAATTTTGAAGCAAACGAAGTATCCTCTTAATTCCTGTTGTTGCCTGTTTTGATTAAATGGTATCTGCTTCTGGGTTATGTCACGTACATTGAGACTGGTGCATGTGCGATACGAAGGGTCCCCTCCGGCGGCACACGCTCGCTCGAGAGATCTGGTTTTCAACCACACATTCCAGGTGTGTCAGTCTGGTTTCTCAAAAACCGAACACGATCGGATTAAGGTGTTTCCATGGGTTGCAGGATCCTTATTTAGAGCCAAACTGATCAGACTAATTTAGTGCATGGACATGTACTGAGTGTGGCCTCTGTTGTTTCAATTGTTTTACATAATATGTATATGTGTTAGTGATACTGTAGTACAGTAAACTTGTTTTTATCAGGTACTACCTCAGAAAACATTTGGCTGTCCAAGTACCACCCTAGTGAAAAACATTTAAATACAGTAGCTCAGTAAGCCATAACCACGGTGAACTCTCATAAGCACTGATTTTATAGTTCATCACATCTCTGTGTGCAATTTTTACTTTCCACCCACAATCTGAATGCTTCTGTATATATGTATATAGTATAATATTTATTTCCTGTAAACAACACATTGAACATAAATCGTTCTCAGGACTGGACTGTGCACCTTACCTCCTATTGCACTATTTTTCTTTTTCTTTTCTTCCTATGTTTTGCATATTTTTGTAGACTGTCACACTGATAGTGGAGTTGCTTTTAATCTCATTGTACCTGTGTATAGTGACAATGAAAGGCATTATATTATATTCTATCTAAATATTCATCAAAAACAAGGTGAAGGTTTTATTAAAGAAGTACATGAGGTGTATTTCTGGTCACCCTCTCCTGGACAGAAGGGCGACACGGCAGTGCGGCTGGATCAAAAGAGACGTCGGAGACGGTGTACTGAACAAAAAGTTGCTTTATTACGAGCGAGCGTCATTATACAGGACTGCAGTTCCTGGAGGAGGTCAAGTCAAGTAACTTGGAGAAGCCAAACCATCAGTTTTATATTCCTTCTTCCTGTCTCTGGGTGTGTGCCAAGTCAAGACAGCACACCCTGACCATAAAAGGAGAAGTTTGTGTGTAAATGTCTGGAAAGACAACAGATGCAGGTCGTATCTTAGATGTTTACTTTAAGCTAAACATTTAGTCTCTTGTCACGGATAGGGCCATCACCTTTGCATACCAAGGTCAATCCATCAATCAATGTTTATTTATATAGCCCTAAATCACGAGTGTCTCAAAGGGCTGCACAAGCCACAAGGACATTCTTGGTTCAGATCCCGAATCAGGGCAAGGAACAACTCAACCCAATGGGACAATGACAAACCTTGGAGAGGACCGCAGATGTGGGGACCCTCCCCAGGGCGACCGATGCAATGGACGTCAAGTGGATCTAGCATAATATTCCAGTCCAGTCCATAGTGTATCTAACATAATAGTGAGAGTCCAGTCCATAGTGGGGCCAGCAGGAGACCATCCCAAGCGGAGACAGGTCAGCAGCGCAGAGACGCTCCCAACCGATGCACAGGCGAGCGGTCCACCCCGGGTCCCGACTTTGGACAGCCAGCGCTTCATCCGTGGCCAAGGTCCAATTTTATTGCCTTTTCTTCCGTGAGAACTAATCCAATCCACACACAAATGTCAATACTAAAAGGGCCATACGTTGTTATGTGCCCAAACTAAAATACATACTATTTAAACTAGTGGTTTGCTTTCTTCAAGATGAATATAGACATTCACCATATGCAAAACCTAATATAAGTTAATTAATTCACTTCATAAATCAAATATTTCTGGCTACTGTAACATTACATTCAATGCACAAACTTCCTCAGCAATGATATTCCATATACAGTACATAGTTATAGACTTTTTTAACGTACCACTAGTGGTACACATATCACAGTTTGAGAATGATGGCTGCAGTAAATTTGGCTTCTTGTTGGCTGAAGTTCACCATGTGGGCCGAATGCATGTTGATGTTCATGAGTTCCCGCTGGCCTGAAGTTTGACACCTGTGATTTAAGTCTAATTAAAACTCACCAAGCTGCTGTCAATTTCAAGTACGCTTTCTTGGAATTTTTTTTTTACGTGCGTTTGTCATTTCAAGAATGTCTGTCCCCTTATTGTTTCTTGTTATCTCACATTTGACTCAGGTTTCCATGGCAACGTTTCTTAATTTTATTCGTCCTTGGGGGATTTTCCGCTATAAATACCTCTTAATTGCCCAGAGCACATATGTCAAAGTCAACACCACGCGAAAGCCAATAAGACACTTGATCTTTCTTGCTAAGTGTATCTCAATTCTGACAGAATAAAATTAACTGCATGTAGCTGCAGTTATTTTTTTAGCTGAATATAGTAATAATAATAATACAGTTAATAATACAATAATAATACAGTTCATCGCTGTAAATTAGTTACGGACATGACTGCGATAAATTAATTTCCGCGGAAAAAAAAATCATTAATTAGAAATCGGGCGGTATAGCTCGGTTAGTATAGTGGCCGTGGCAGCAACTTGAGGGTTCCAGGTTCAATCCCCGCTTCTGCCATCCTAGTCACTGTCGTTGTGTCCTTGGGCAAGACACTTTACCCACCTGCTCCCAGTGCCACCCACACTGTTTTAAATGTAATTTAGATATTGGGTTTCACTATGTAAAAGTTATTTGAGTCCCCAGAGAAAAGCACTATATAAATATAATTTACTTCACTTCACTAGAAATTGCATATTTTCATAGCTATCATAAAAAACTCTTAACCACCTTCTAAATATTCTTTTTCAGCATTTTAAGAGCCCTCTAGGCATGAAATAACACCATTTAGTCACCTTTACACTCTTTAATCCAGGGGTGTGAAACTAATTTTAGATCGGGGGCCACATGGAGAAAAATCTACTCCCAAGTGGGCCGCACTGGTAAAATCCCGGCACGATAACTTAAAAATAAAGACAACTTCAGATTGTTTTGTTTAAAAATAGAACAAGCACATTCTGAAAATGTACAAATCATAATGTTGTTTTTTTTTTTTTTACACTCACATGTTGCGGTTAATAGTATTCTATCTTTCTTTGTCGTTTTCGGAATAAATTATGTGATAACGTTCATCAGTCAACACATTGGTGTTCATTTTCAATCTATCGAGATAAAAAAAATATCAAAATCAAATTACATTATGTTATTTATGTAGTTTGCTAATTTTTCTCGACTGGTGTACTAACATCATGTGTTTTTTGTTATTTTTTACATATGTAGCATCATCAACAAAGATACAAAGAATTGCTATTACGACATCTAGTGGACACATTTAAAACAGCTGTTTCTTTCATTCAAAAATTTCGACTCATTTTTATACTTGGCAAACTCATCCCGCGGGCCATGTAAAACCTGTTCGCGGGCCTGATCCGGCCGTCCATTTGACACCCCCTGCTTCAATCCAATACAGTAATGCTGCCTAAGGCTGAGCCAATCAGTGGCCACGATACTGAACGGCACACTTTGATTGGTTTGATATCCTCCAGTGGCCAATACTACTGTAGTATTGATAGTTTTAGTTTAGTTAGGCATTGATGCTTCAACATGCTTAATTTAGGGCAAAAATATTGTAAAATATGCTTAAATAAAAAATACAAAAAAATCACTGATAAGAGACAAGCAGCAGAAAATGGATGGATGGTGAAACTGCAATTTTTGATACACAATGTGGCAAGGGGACGTCGGTATTATTTTTTATTAGATGCAACAAGTACTTTTTTTTGGTGGTAATTTTAACCCTTTTTGAAACTTTAATATCTGCTGATTTGTGATTCTTTAAAGCAAGTTTTGCATTAGTTTGTTGGTCAACAATAATACTAATCAAACGACGGTACAGCTGTATGCCATCACGAGGACATTATACATTCATATCGTTTTATGTTTCGCAGTTACAAGTGGCGGCCAAAACTGTATTGTGGCCTATGATTAAAATGAGTTTGATACGGCTGTCTGAGAGCGATGGTAGTGTGTGATACTTTAAACCTGACAATTTACAGTTGCATACTATGATATAACTGTGTGGTTATATAATATAATGCAAAACTATGTTGGTAAAAATCAATATATTAATTTTGTGTGCTAGCATGTGTGTGTAAATAGCATGCAAACATACAACTAATATAGTTCTTCAATGGCCACAATGCAATGCAGTATTGCGTGCTGCTTATCCCTCAAACTGGCTTTCCAAGAGTACATTATAAAAATCTAATTTTAAATTAAGAGCAGATTTCTGACCAATAATTGCATAATTTTACAGTAACATTTACAGTACAATTTACTGTAACTGCATAGCTGTGATTTTACAGTTAATTACAATAAAGTTACAACTATGTACTGTAACTGTGACGACCTGTCGGACCAGGCCTTTTGTTTCTTTAGTTTCTGTGTTTATTTACTGGTCTGCGCTCTTATTTACGTTCCACTTCCCGTCGGGCTCCTGGAGCATTGTTTATATTACCACACATGTCCCTGATTGGCAAGCTGAGCACACCTGTTCCTGGTTGCCAATCAGGCTTCTATAAATGCCCGCCTCGCCCTCCAGTCAGTGCTGGAGGATTGTCAAGACTACTGTTCATATTTGTTGTGCTTTAATAAAAATGAGTCACCGCCTATCTCTTGCATCTTGGCGCTACATATCTTTACTGCAGTGATGCGTGTTTGTGACAGTTACTTTACAGTTATCATTTTATAGTTAATTACAATTGCAACTCTTTGCTGTAACTTCACAATTATAATTGTATTGTTAATTACTCTCTCAGTTTTTTTTGTTTTTTTCCATTTATTTATTTATTTCAGGCAATGACATAAAAAAGTACAAAGTTCACAACACATAATAATATAAATTAATATAGTGCAAAAGGCAATGTATAGTATGTAATTCATAACTGTACAAGCGTGTGCAACGAGGTCTACGGAACCCCTTAAAGGGGACCTATTATGCAAAACCAACTTTTCTTACCTATTGGTACCTGATTTTGTGTATTTGGGATCTGTATAAGTCACAAAAAATGTAAACCAAACCATGGGGGCATGGCGGGGATATTCATAAAACAATCTCGCCTTCCTTCATACTTTGTCTGTTTGGAATTTGCACAACTTGTGACTTTTTTCCAAAATGTGACGTCAGTGGATATCTCCATATATGGTATACATTTACCCGAAGAGCTTTGCACGAGTCCGTCATTTTAGTCCAACGTTGTAGTCAACACTCGTGAGGTTTGGAAGGGTATGAAGGCCATCACAGGCTTCAACAATAAAGCCAAACTGCTGGATGGGGGTGTAGATAAAGCCAACGAGCTGAATTTGTTTTTCAATAGATTTAGCAACGCACCCCTTACTGGCCCTCCCCCCACTACTCCTGTTCTCACACCTCCCCTGAACTTCAACACACTAACTCCATCTCTTTTACCTGCCACAGCCGTTTCTTCTCCCCCTCCCCCCTCCTTCACTTCCACCCCCACTGAAAAAGCCAGCTCGGTGTGTCTGACACCTGGACTTGTAAGACGGCAGCTGGAGAGAGTAAATCCAGCTAAGTCAGCAGGCCCTGACCGAGTCAACCCCTGGGTCCTGAAGACTTGCGCTGCTCAGCTAACTGGTATCCTGCTCTCCATCTTCAACCTGAGTCTGAAGCTAGAACGGATACCAGTGCTATGGAAAACATCCTGCATAGTGCCGGTGCCCAAGAAGCCCATCCCATCGGGCTTGAACGACTTCAGACCTGTTGCCCTGACGTCCCAGGTCATGAAGGTCCTCGAGAGACTTGTGCTGGATCAGCTGAGACCACTGGTGGCTCCTTCCCTGGATCCTCTACAGTTTGCATATCAGCCTCATGTAGGAGTGGACGATGCTGTTATCTACCTGCTGAATCATGCTCACTCTCACCTGGATGGTGGGAAGGGCACTGTGAGGATCATGTTTTTTTATTTCTCCAGTGCCTTTAACACCATTCAGCCATTTCTGATGAGTGACAAGTTGCTCGGGATGGGTGTCAGTTCATCCATTGTCTCCTGGATCCCTGATTACTTGTCGGACAGGCCCCAGTTTGTGCGACTGGGGAGCTCCCTGTCGGATACTGTGGTCAGTGGTGTAGGTGCTCCACAGGGGACCGTCCTGTCTCCTTTCCTGTTCACCCTGTACACCTCAGACTTCCAGTATAGTTCCAGGTCCTGCCACCTGCAGAAATACTCTGACGACTCTGCTGTGGTCGGGTGTATCGGAGAGGGACGGGAATTGGAGTACAGGACACTGATCGCTGACTTTGTGGAGTGGTCTCAGGCGAACCATCTGGTCCTTAATGTGGACAAGACCAAGGAACTGGTCATTGACTTCAGGAAGAGAGTGACCCCGGTGGACCCCTCAAGATCCAGGGCCGGGAGGTGGCAGTAGTGGAGCAGTACAAGTACCTGGGAGTCCACTTGAACAGCAGACTGGACTGGAAGGACAACTGCAAAGCTGTTTACAAGAAGGGCATGAGCAGACTCTTTTTCCTGAGGAAGCTTAGGTCCTTTAATGTGTGCAGCAAGCTGTTGGAGATCTTTTATCAGTCTGTTGTGGCCAGTGCACTGTACTTTGCTGTTGTTGGTTGGGGGAGCAGCGCCAGCAAAAGGGATTCAAACCGGATTGATAAACTGATCCGGAAAGCCGGCCAAACTATTGGCACGCAGTTGGAGGCGTTTGTGTCAGTGAGGGACAGGAGGACACTGGACAAACTGCTCGCCATCACGGAAAATCCTGCCCACCCACTCCACCTGACAATTAAGGGACAGCGGAGTTCATACTCCAACAGGCTCCTTCAACTTCCTTCCCGCACTGTGCGATTCAAGAACTCCTTCATTCCACACTCCATCCAGCTGTGTAATCACTCGCCATACAGCAATAGATGACATCTGCCTATTATCTGACACCTGACATGTTAGCTACTTCTCTTTGTTTATAATGTCTATCTTCTATTTCCTACTCTCTATTTTATGCTGCTGCTGTCACATATACTGTATATACTGTAATATTGTACATGTTCATTGGTATATATTGTATATATGTTATAGACATAATATAATATATCTGTATATAAATTATTCTGTACACATATTATGTATATATTCGTATATATGTTAGATTTTTTTTTTAATAGCTTTTTTAGTCTATTTATACCTGCATTGTCCTTTCCATCCTTACACTTTCCATCATTGTAACTGAGCTACTGTGTTGAACAATTTCCCTTGTGGATCATTAAAGTTTGTCTAAGTCTAAGTCTAAGTCTAATTATTACAAATGCCACTGTTTATACTAAACATGCTTCACTGATGAGAGTATTTGGCGAGCACAGTTTTGTCCAACTAATTTCAACAATCCTTGAACTCATCATAGTTTGTTTACATGTCCAACTTTCTCCGACGCTGCCACAGAAAGACGCGTTTGATGCCACTCCTTTTTTGTCTCATTTTGTCCACCAAGCGTTTTATGCTGTGCGTGAATGCACAAAGGTGAGCTTTGTTGATTTTATTGATTTGCTGGACTGCTTATCAGGCATATTTGGTCAGTGCATGACTGCAAGCTAATCAATGCTAACATGCTATTTAGACTAGCTGCGTGTACATATTGCATCATTATGCCTCATTTGCAGGTATATTTGAGCTCATTTAATTTCATTTACTTATGCCCTCTGTGTATTTAATTTATATTTTCATTTCTCATGACACATTATCTGTATGTAATATTGGCTGCATTTCTCATAGTTGTTTGTGGGCCATGTTGTTCCAGACCACAGAAAACGTCACCCAGCTTGCAAAGATTGTAATAAATCCATTAGAAGAAGACAGCCTGCCGTTTCCTTTAACTTGGACACACACATCTATACCTTTGGACATTCTAAGCCAGTCATTTCCAGGAGTTATCTCAGCCTGTGAGAAGCCTCCATTTCACTAATGATTTCCAATGTTGCAAAAATGTGTAGAATAAAAATGTAAATACAACATTTCTGTCAACGAACATTTGCGTCAGTCTTTGATAGTAGGCTAATATAGCTAATATAGACACTTACATCATATGTTGCCTTCAATATAACACTTATATAGGTTTAAAATTTTTTGCGGCTCCAGACCGCCTTTTTTTTTTTGTGTTTTTGGTTCAATGTGGTTCTTTCAACATTTTGGGTTGCTGACCCCTGCACTAGATGGAGCCCGCTTACCACTACTGTTGTGGTAGCCACACCACAGTTTGAGAAATACTGATGCAAAACAAAAGGAAGTGGAATCATAACAATGACCCCTTTCGGAGAAAAATCATTTGAATTTACAGTAATTTGTAGTGATATTGCAGATAATTACAGTGATTTCCTTTGAAAAAAAATCCTGTAAAATGCTGTAAAATCCTGATAAATCCTGATCAATGATATTGGTACATGGCAAGAAAAACACATGACAATAATCCAACACATGTTCCTAACTTTTTGTTTCCTATTTCAAAAGCTTCATGCTGTGTTGGTGGTCTATCGAGCACCATGCCAGATCTTTTTCTACGGATGCTGTCAGATTATTGAGCTCATCTCGAGGACACTCAATGTGACGTTTCCATCCCGCTTTGGCTTTCAGGCCATCTGACCAACGTTTTCCTTCAGAAATAATTCAACACCCAAAGAGCTCCTTCCACTGCACTTCAAATCCCAGCCTCAACTGGCAAGTGTTCGGAGATGATCAACAACAAGTCAACCCCATCTTGACATGCATTCCTTTGGGAAAAGGAAAAGGAAAAACATCATTATATGAAACTGCCTCTAAGTGAGTCAATATGTGTCCTACCCGAGAGACACTGCCTCTTTAAAAATGGTTTATTTTAACGCTTCTATTTCTAGAGCAGGTGTGCCCAAACATTTTGCCTCCAAGGGCCAAAGTGAAAATGCAACAATGGCCCGCGGGTCAAATTGTGATTTTTACCATGCAACAGCATCACAAGTGAAGCCATATATAAATATAACTTGTACCTGCACTTTTTAAGTACATTTTTAACCTCAAAATATTAAAAAATATTTTTTTGCAGATTTTCGCCGTTTCGTCTGCGTTGTTCTGTAACCAGTTCCTTCTAGATCAGGGGTGTCAAACGTACGGCCCGAACAGGTTTCATCCGGCCCTCGGGATGAGTTTGCTCATTTTTGAATGAAAGAAACAACTGTTCTAAATGTGTCCACTTGATGTCGCAATAGCAATTCTTTGTATCTTTGTAGATGATGCTACATATGTACGAAATAAACCACATGATGTTAGTACGTCAGTTGAGGAAAATGATCAAACTACATAAATAACAAACAATAATTTGATGTTGATATCATTTTTGGAAACACTCTAGTATGGGGAACATATTCACCATTAATTAGTTGCTTATTAACATGCAAATTAGTAACATATTGGCTGTTAATTAGTCATTATTAAGTACGTATTAATGCTTTATTCTGCATGGCCTTATTATACAACCAGTAAGCCATTAACTAAGAGTCTTCCCTAACCCTAACCCCAACCCTAACCCTAACCCTAACCCTAACCCTAACCCTTGCCCTACGTTAATAAGCAACTAATTAATGGTTCATATGTACCCTAAAGTGTTACCCATTTTTTTTATCTTGATAGATTGAAAATGAACACCAATGAGTTGACTGATGAACATTATCACATAATTTATTCAGAAAACATAAATAACGACAAATAAAGTATATACTATTAACCGCAACAGGTAAGTGTAAAAAAAATCCCAACAACATTATGATTTGTACAATTTCAGAATGTGCTTGATCTATTTTTAAACAAAACAAATCTGAGGTTGTCTTTATTTTTAAGTTATCGTGCCGGGATCTTACCGGTCCGGCCCACTTGGGAGTAGATTTTTCTCCATGTGGACACCGATCTAAAATGAGTTTGACACCCCTGTCCAAGATATTTCATCTGATCCCTTTCAAACTTTACCCAGACAGATTAGACATATGGAGGATGCTAAATTTCTAAGCATTTAGCTTTTTATTGTAGGATGTGAGCAAAGCATGCCGACCGAGTTTATCTTTTTCCATGGAGCGTCAAAAAGTCACAACTTGACCGTAGAGCAGGGGCTCTTAAATTCAAGCGTAACTCGTTAGCCTGTATACAAAAAAAAAAAAGTTTTGGGGTTCAGATCAGCGGATGTCGTTGTGGTTTGTGCAGCCCTTCGAGGCATGTACAAATATTCATTTATTAAAGAAATCAATCAAAAACATGACTGGACGTGTTGCCAAATTGACAAAGCAATTGGAGCGTATCACTGCTCATCTGCACCATACTGAAGCAGATTTAGTCTAACGCCATTCAAGAATGTTAAAATAATATTTAAAGGCCTACTGAAATGAATTTTTTTTATTTAAACGGGGATAGCAGATCTATTCTATGTGTCATACTTGATCATTTCGCGATATTGCCATATTTTTGCTGAAAGGATTTAGTATAGAACAACGACGATAAAGATTGCAACTTTTGGTATCTGATAAAAAAAAGGCTTGCCCCTACCGGAAGTAGCGTGACGTAGTCAGTTGAACATATACGCAAAGTTCCCTATTGTTTACAATGATGGCCGCATGAAGTGAGAGAGATTCGGACCGAGAAAGCGACAATTTCCCCATTAATTTGAGCGAGGATGAAAGATTGGTGGATGAGTAAAGTGCAAGTGAAGGACTAGTGGGGAGTTGAAGCTATTCAGATAGGGAAGATGCTGTGAGAGCCGGGGGTGACCTGATATTCAGCTGGGAATGACTACAACAGTAAATAAACACAAGACATATATATACTCTATTAGCCACAACACAACCAGGCTTATATTTAATATGCCACAAATTAATCCTGCATAAAAACACCTGCGTGTTTGTTACGCTAGCTCCTAGCTCCTCTGCTAGCTCCTAGCTCCATAGAACACGCCAATACAATTCAAACACCTGATCAACACACACAATCACTCAGCCCAAAAGACCGTTCACCTAACCCAAGGTTCATAAAGCTTATATATTTTAAAAAAGTTACGTACATACGCAAAAAAAAGTTGCGCACATACGGTCAAGCGATCAAATGTTTAGAAGCCAAAACTGCATACTCACAGTAGCACGTCTGCGTCTTTGTCATCCAAATCAAAGTAATCCTGGTAAGAGTCTGTGTTGTCCCAGTTCTCTACAGGTGTCTGTGTATCGAAGTCAAAAGTCCTCCTGGTTAGAGTCTCTGTTATCCGAGTTCTTCCATCTTGACTGCATCTTTCGGGAATGTAAACAAAGAAGCGCCGGCTGTGTACTGTTGTTGCTGACTACGTTCGAAAAATACGTCCATTTCGCACCGACAACTTTCTTCTTTGCTTGCTCAGCTTCCTTCTCCATAATGCAATGAACATGATTGGAACAGATTCACGAACACAGATGTCCAGAATACTGTGGAATTATGAAATGAAAACAGAGCTTTTTCGTATTGGCTTCAATGTGGAAGGCATACCCGTGTTCGCCGGGCTACGTCACGCGCATACGTCATCCTCAGAGGCGTTTCGAACCGGAAGTTTAGCGGCAAATTTAAAATGTCACTTTATAAGTTAACCCGGCCGTATTGGCATGTGTTATAATGTTAAGATTTCATCATTGATATATAAACTATCAGACTGCGTGGTCAGTAGTAGTGGGTTTCAGTAGGCCTTTAAACGCCGGACATTTACCCATGAATATGAAAAAGCTGCTGATGGTGTCTTTGACAGAGGAGATACTGTAGAAGTCGACTCTCCACAGTGAATGCTGTACATTATTACTACATTACTTCATTAAACTGCAAGCACCAATTAAATTGATTTCAATCCATTTCAATGGGGGATTTGGATTTGAGTTAGGAGCTCCGTCACAGAACCAATTAATAAGCTCGTAAGTTGAGGTATTACTGTACATATTTATAAACATTCCCCAATCACCTCAGTCATGTATTAACTTTTTTAAAGTGTCTTTCACCTTGACATGGCGAGGCTGAATAAACTTTTCCTTAGTGATTTCAAACAAATGCCTGCTGCTTGCAGTTTCTTTTTGGCAGCATGAAAATGATTTATCCGACAACACTCATTGCATCGACTGATGCTCGGCATCCTAGATGACGTCTCTTCAACATAAAAATAGATTTAATGACGATAACACAGCCTTACGACGGTCCAGCACAACCGACTATGATCGCTGTGTCTCGATGTTCTTCTTCAAATCATAAATGTGTGAGCATGTGCTCTGCAGTAAGTGGTGGTGCCAAAAAGAGACATTGGCACAACCTCCTGATGGGAGGCTCAATTGGCATTTTGGGAAGATGTGAGGGATACAAGGGGGCTGGAACCAAATGTCAAAGAGGACACAATAGGATATTTTGTTACAGTAATCACACTGACATGTCTACTATTAAGACAGCACAGTCATCTTCCTATCAAAAATGATTTGGGATTTGTCATGTCACCAGGCATTTTGTTGGAAAATAGGTTCAGTCTTATTAATCATTTATTAGATTGTTGACTATATGTCAGGGTTATTCAACTAACAAGAGAGCAAAGGACATGTGGGTTGTACTTCTCCCTTTGCTATTATTTTTAATTTGTTTATTCTCCAGCGTCTTCTGTAGTGGGCATTTGTTTTTGGTCTTCAGTAGTACCTCAATTTACGGAGCTTTTAACTGAAAACACTTGTATCTCAAATCAACGTCTCCCATTGAAATTAATCAAAATTAATTTAACGCCCCTACGCGTCCAGCTCAGACCGCGGCCACCAGGGCCGGCCCGTGGCATAGGCCGTATGGGCAATGATAAGGGCGCCGTCCATCAGGGGGCGCCACGCTAGTGCCACAAATGTTGGAGAAAAAAAAAAAAGAAAAAAAGAAAAAAAAAGTTGGTACTGTTATTTCTAAATACAAAAAACAATCCCACGTTAATTAAAATGCAAAGTAAAGCCTATTTAATAGAAATATTATTTGTTACAACATTACCCCCCCCCCCCCCCTTCCCCCTGCACGGTGCACCCCCTCCCTTCCCGTATCATGACTCTTTTTGGACTCACCACATCAAAAAATCAACACAAGATGTCAAAACGGCCAAGAAAAAAGAGAAAAGAAGAGGAGGAGAAACGAGAAAAAGACAGAGGTAACAGGTAGGTGACGTTAGCCTACATGAAATTATTTGTCTGTTACAGAATGTGATAGTAACCTGTCTTTTTAGCATTAAGCTAATGTTGCATGATTCGGCAATTGCTAATCAATAAATAGCTAGTTCTGTTTTAACGTCGGGTTAATATTGTGGAAGGGGCTAAATTGTTATGGAAAATAATAATGTAACGTTAGGTAATTACAGTACTCCCACCTTACATTCCTCAGGGACATTTGTATTAGATCTTTTAAGCAGGTGTCTTTTGTTTACATTGTTATTGCCTTCTGGTTAGCTAATGTTTGCCCTGCAGGTAATAGGCACTTTTCCACCCCTTTATATATTAGGTATAGTTGTAAGTCTAGTTGTTAAAGTGCACATCATTAATGTTAATTAAGCAATGTCACATGAGAGGGAATGCTGTTTTTTAATTTGAGCACTGCTGTGATTCGGTTAAAGATAATCATAACATAACATTCTCCTATAATATGTTAATTTGCTTTCTTCAAGAAAAAAAAAGGTCAAAGACAAAGCTATTCGGTTTCTTGTGAGTATATACACTTCACTGCCGATGTGCATAACACTTATTGTATAAAAACAATACAATAGAAGGTAGTACTGATAACTACAGTAGTTTTATGAAGTAATGTAATAATAATGTATAGAATTGACCAAGGAGAGTGGACTTCTACGGTATCTCCTTCCAACAGCTTCCCTTGTCAAACACACCATCAGCAGCTTTTCCTTAATTTCATGGATGAATGTCCGCCGTTTAGATATTCTTTTAAATGTTCTTGGCTGGCGTTAGACTCGTTCTGCTTCAGTATAGTGCAGACTAGCAGTGATACGTCACCAAGTCTGACCCATGTTCTGTCAAGTTTTTGATGATTTATTCTTTTAATTCAAAGAATATTATCCACTTCTTCTTCTCAGCAGTGTCCTTCACAATCACTTTCTTCCTTCGCATGGTTGGAAAACAAAGTTATGCTGATCTCTGGCTATGAGCTAATGCTAGCAAGTAAGACTAGATGTTTTGGGAAGATTCTACAAAGCTTTGTTACACCAACTATAATGGTGGGGATGCTTGTAACTCAAATATTTGCTTGTAACTTAAAGGGGAACTGCACTTTTTTGGGGACTTTTGCCTATCGTTCACAATCATTATGAAAGCCATTACAACTGATGTATTGTTTTTTTAATGCATTCTAACTCGTAAATAAATGTAAATAAAAGTCTGCTTACAGAGGAGCCAATGGGAGGACCTCTATTACGCCAATAAAACTCAATGAATAACCATCTAAAAACTGCCAACAATACTTCATTTACATTTCGTGACTTGAATATCAACCAAGTATTAGTGATATTGTTATTATAGATGCTAACGCAGACAAACTATTTATAGCGGCGCCGTAATCACTAGCTTGTGTGCCAATGTTGACTGGTGAGGTGTTTCTTCGCATCCTTGCTCTCTGGAAGTTTATTCTAGGTCATAAATCATGCATCTCACCTGGATAGTAGAAGAACAAGAACGTATTCCAACAAGTTGGTACACATTGACAACTAATTTGGACCCAGAAATTGCAAGAACGACATGAAAGACACTTGGTTCCGTTCTCCTTTTCTTCGTGAGGATTGCGAGTCATTCTTCATTTAAATTGAAATACACCCCCCGCGACCCCAAAAGGGACAAGCGGTAGAAAATGGATGGATGGATATATGAACATCCCAGCAGTTGGCATCCTAATGACAGCAGACATTGTACAGTAAGTGAGGTTTTATTATGTTTGTTGGATCTCATGAAGTATGCAGTGAGTAGTAATCAGTGATGTTGAAAAAAAAACTGAACGTCTTAATGCGTTTTTTAAATTAATGCACCGATTACGCTTAAAATGAGTAAAATACATAAATATTAAAAGTTTTTGCCCGTTACTACATTACATATATACTTACAGTGTGTATATAAAACCTTGATGGAGGTGTTTGGATGTTTTTTAAGGGCTTAAGAGAGAGACTCCCTTGTAAGCGGACTTTTGATCGCAATGATTTAATATTTAGAATGCATTAAAAAAAGAAAAACATGTGTTTTTGTCTCACATAAGGTTTGAGTATGATGGGCAAAATTTAAAAAAAAAGTGCAGTCCCCCTTTTAAAGCCTAACATTTAGCCGAGAGACAGCTCCTATTTCAAAACACTCTTCAGTTGAGTTTAAGGATCTGCCATACATTACACAGTTTTACTTTACTAAATGGGTAGTCATGATTTAAAACAAAAGCAATATGTTTACACTGTTCCAAGTTCCTCTATACCAGTGGTTCTCAAATGGGGGTACGCGTACCCCTGGGGGTACTTGAAGGTATGCCAAGGGGTACGTGAGATTTTTTTTAAATATTCTAAAAATAGCAACAATTCAAAAATCTTTCATAAATATAAATAAAAACCTATCTTTTTTTCAAAATAGTTCAAGAAAGACCACTACAAATGAGAAATATTTTGCACTGTTATACAATTTAATAAATCAGAAAGTGATGACATAGTGCTGTATTTTACTTTATCTCTTTTTTTCAACCAAAAATGCTTTGCTCTGATTAGGGGGTACTTGAATTAAAAAAAAATTCACAGGGGGTACAGCACTGAAAAAAGGTTGAGAACCACTGCTCTATACAACATGAGAACTCTGCTGTTTTAAGGACTCACTGCCAAAAAAGACAGTCAACGATCATCTAAATACCTAATATATGGGTTGTCCCGATACCAATAATTTGGTACCGGTACGAAAATTTATACCGATACTTGTATACTTTTCAAAATAAGGGAAACTACAAAAATGTCAATATTGGCTTTATTTTAACAGAAAACCTTACAATACAATAAACATATGTTTCCTATTGCACTCAAAGAACAATTTTAGAAGGTTAAAATATCAATTAAAAGGCATCAAATACATTGGGCTTTTCTTGTTGCACTCAAAGAACAATTTACAATTTTCCATATAGTCTGCCATAATCAAGGATTAGGTTAGAATATAATAAAAAGCTTTACTGACATTATATTAAATTCTTAATGATTCATGGTTGCCACTCCTGCATGTGTTAAGAAAAATACAATTATTAATAGGTATTAAAACCAAACTATGGATAAATGTACACAGATAAGCCATGCAGCAGGTAAAACACACATTTGTTAAAGATAAAACACACATTGTAGCAATTTGTTACAAAATATAGTCATTTCACTTGCATTAGTTAACTGCTAATCGGGCAGTTTTAACTCCGCTAATATTTGGCATCAATCCAAGCAGCTGTGTGCGAGTCTACGTATCTACATGTTATGTATCTACATGTACACAGCAGGGGAGCTAGTTAACTCATGAGAGTAGCTTGTGTGTTTAAGAGAATGGCAACGTGTTGTCTGAGTGGCGTCAGCGAGTGAGTGGGTGAGTAAAGAGAGAGAGAGGTAGCGCATGCACTGCACAGTAGAGTGATGAACTGGTCTGGTTGTGTCCTGCAAAACTAACAATAAAGCAACCATATTGCTACAAATCGGCGGCCTCATCATTTTGACCTGAAAGCAGAGCTTAGCAGACCCATTGTCGGGTAAAGTAAAGGGTGTTACCCCCAACGAAAACATTGACTCTGAAGGGAACGTCTGCCCTGTGCTCTCAACTACGGTCTGCACCGTAGCAGAACAGCAGGACAGGTGTAACAACTACAATATTACCGGTCACTCTTTAAACTCCTTGGGCAGAATGCTTAGTATTTAAATGTTTACCTAAGTTTGAAGCAACGCCACATTTGGCAAGGCGTGTTTTAAAGCAACACTTGAAGTGCATTGCTTCGTTGTTTAAGTCACCTTTATCGTTAGTTTTGAAGCCCAAATACCTCCGTATTGCACTTCACACACCCTCTTTATTAACCAGCTGAATTTTCATTTTTTGCCATTCTTCCTCTCCAACATGTTATTGCTTGTATGCACTTTGTGTGTGCGTTTTGACACATTCGACATCATGCGCCTCGGCTCTGAAGTCACCACCACACAGCGGCATTCAAATGAAAGAATGGTACCGGTACTTTTCAAAGGCAGTATAGTACCGATTTCAGTCCATTAGTATTGCGGTATTTCATTATTACCAGTATACCGAGCAACCCATATATATATATATATATATATATATATATATATATATATATATATATATATATATATATATATATATATATATATATATATATATATATATACATATATATATGATAAGCTATCTATAGGAATCTGCAACAAAAATGTTAGGTGCTCCCAGGTCGAGAGGGTTATTTCCTTTAGAGGAACGGACTATGACTACGGTTTTGGGCTTGTCCATAGTCCACAACATTCAATCTTTTTAAGAGTCCATTTAGGGATACTAGAAGCAGTTTCCAAATGTGGCAGCATACTTTCATCCACTACAAGTACATTTAGTTAGGCCAGGGGTCGGCAACCCAAAAAGTTGAAAGAGCCATATTGGACCAAAAATAAAAATAAAAAATCTGCCTGGAGCCACAAAAAATGAAAAGTCGTATATAAGTCTTACAATGAAGGCAACACATGACGTAAGTGTCTATATACTAGCTATAATAGCCTACTATCAAAATTACTATGTGTCGCAGGCTGAAGCAAATCTTCGTTGACAGAAAGGGTGAAATGTAATATTTATTCTACATATTTTTACAACATTAGAAACCATTAGTAAATCAGAGGCTACTCAGAAGGTGACATAATTTCTGGAAATTACTGGATTTTAATGGCCAAAGGTATAGATGTGTGTGTCCAAGTTAAAGGAAACTATAGATTTATTACAATCTATGCAAGCCGGGTAACATTTGCTGTGGTCTGGAACAACATGGCCCACCAACAACTATCAGAAATGCAGCCAATATTAAATACAGGTAATGTGTCATGAGACATTCAAAACTAAATTATACACAAAGAAGATAAAAGTAAAGGAAATTAAATGAGTTCAAATATACCTACAAATGAGGCATAATGATGCAATATGTACATACAGTTAGCCTAAATAGCATGTTAGCATTGATTAGCTCACTGTCTTTCACTGACCAAATATGCCTGATTAGCACTCCACACAAGTCAATAACATCAACAAAGCGCACCTTTGTGCATTCGCGCACAGCATAAAACTTTTGGTGGACAAAATGAGACAAAGAAGGAGTGGAAGATTTCACATGTAAACAAACTGTTTACTCACTATGGTGAGTTCAAGAACCGACAAAATTAGTAGGACAAAAACAATGTTCACCAAATACTCTCATCAGGGAAGCATACACACAAACATATTCAACAGTGGGCTTTCTAACAATCGGGAAGGTTTGTGTCATGTTGGTCCTCAACAAATTAAAACAAAAAAAAATATTTTACCCCCATCTTTTTCCATTTTCAATTATGTTTTAAAAATGCTCCAGGGAGCCACTAGGGCGGCATTAAAGAGCCGGGTTGCTGACCCCCGAGTTAGGCTAAAGAGCATCATCTTGGAGCCCACAGTGCCTCTTGATTGGCATATTGGAGAAGGAGGTTGAATGAAATCACCTGAAAGCAGTAAGTCCAAATTGTTGATGGTAGATGTTCTCTCTGTTTGTTTATCATCTTTATGAGTGGAATTTCTGCACAGCATCAAAGGAGTAGCGGATGTCAAGTTTGGTGACCTGAGGTTCTAATCTCTGTTATTTGTGCTCTAAATGTTGAAAATGTGACATTGAAAAGTAGTGAATTTTTTAAATTTTAAAAAAGTACATTTGAAAGTAAACTCAAAACAAAACTGAAAAAGAATAAGAGG
This sequence comes from Entelurus aequoreus, assembly GCF_033978785.1. Lineage (NCBI taxonomy): Eukaryota > Metazoa > Chordata > Actinopteri > Syngnathiformes > Syngnathidae > Entelurus > Entelurus aequoreus. The sequence continues at coordinate 20,463,587 of NC_084752.1, read as the reverse complement.
AGTTAAAATGTGTTGAATGTATCTGATGAGACAACCTTATTAATAGTAACTCTTGGCTAAATGCTGCCACCACAAGGCCAGTTTGTGACATTACATGTCAGGCCGCTGAGCTAATATCTTCACATTAAAATATCTAAGATCTCTCCTTAGCACATACAATGTATGCTTGATCTGATTACACATATGAACATATTATTTACAGAAGGGACTCTGTGGAATCAGTTGGATTAGGGAAATCAAACAAAGCAATGACATCATTCAAATTAAAAAGGAATAATAGTAATTGCTATTTTTTATAAAGTAGGAAACATGCTGAATAAGAAATGTCTGCATATGTTAAATTATTCTTTAGTTTTTTCCATATCTAACATATTGTGTCAAAGTTTGGGGAAATGATTATAAAAAAACATAGACCCAATCGTTAAACTTCAAAAAATGGTCATTAGAATAACACACAAAGCGTGCTACTAAGAATCTACCAATCCATTATTTAGAAGTTCTAATGTGTTAAAATGTTCAGATATTATGTTTTTAAAAACAATGGAAATTGTGTTTCCAGTAAACAACAACAGCCTTCCAGCTTGTATTCTTAGGTTATTTAAATTAAGAAGAGAAAACTATAATTCATGGGGGATATTGATTTTTGAAATATGTAAAGTAAGAACGAATATAAAATACAAATGCATTTCAGTTTTAGAAGTTAAATGGTGGAACAAGCTCAGTGATGAGTTGAAGACATGGAGTTCTTTAAGGTTTAAGAAATATTAGAACATTATAAAATATAGCAACAATTACTTTCATCCCATTGATTTTTGAACGTTGATGTTCCAGGTAATCTAATTTTCAGTGAATGTATAGGATAGCAAAATATAAGTCTTGGCTTCAGTCTATTCCTTTTCGGTCATTATTTTTCTTTTCTTTTTGTGTGTAAATGTGTATGATTGTTAAATATGTATAATCTGTACTGTTAAATTGATCACACAAAATGGTTGATTATATGACCGAAATAAACTAATTTCATTCATTCATTCATTCATTCATGTTGATAGGTACGATGAAGAGGAGGAAACATAAAATATATTTTTTGGTGTAGTTGAATTGTATATCTGATTAAATGATTATTATTGTGAGTGTATGTGGATTAAATTAAATATATGTATCCTGTAAATACACCTAACAGTGTTAAATATCAGATGATTATGTATTGCATTGATGATTAAGAATCTAATCATCTAAGTGTTGGGGCAGGACAATATAAGCTTTTGCTTCTTCTTGCTTCTTTGTTAATTTTGCAATTATTTTTTTAAATTAAATTGGATATGCTTTTTTGTTTAAGTTGTGTAGATAGTTTGTTGTGTTTGAAATAAATTGATGAACTCAACTTTACTTCCCAACACATGAACATATGTTGTTGTTGTTTTTTTTTGTTTTTTTTTATCATACCTTGTTTTATTTATAAACAACCACAGTTAAAAAGAAGTGTTGTACATCAGAGAGACCTCAAATACAGAACATAAAAGCACAAAGTAAAAGACGAGTACATATATATATATATATATATATATATATATATATATATATATATATATATATATATATATATATATATATATATATATATATATATATATATATATATATATATATATATATATATATATAACAAATTGGGATTTGTTATATATTGTATATATTATATACTGTATATATAATACGTAAATATGACATATGTTATATTTATATTGATACTTTGGTACATTTTTAGTCTATTTCATACCTTTTGTTTTCGCCCTCTTTTTGTGCCCTTGTGTGCATTATCCTTTCCATCCTTATCCTTTCCATCCTTTGTAACTGAGCTACTGTGTGGAACAATTACCCTTGTGGATCATTAAAGTTTGTCTAAATCTAAGTCTATTATTCATTGTATTTTTGCAGACACCCATCATGAAGCTTAATTTAACATTAGAAATACTACTCATAAATACACATATTTATTTGAAAGAAAAAAAAAAAAGTGTTGTTGTAACAAACAATAGATTTCTGATGATTTAGTTATAAAGATAACATACGTACATCACATAATTATGCAGTGTAACCTATATACACATACACTCCCACTATTTTTGGCAGGTTTCACTTCAATTTTTTTACATTTATATCATGCTTTTAAAGGTTTCTTAAAAATGCTCTCTCTTTTTTTTTTTAAATGACAATATTAGTTTGATCTTTTTTTATAGTGTCATCATTGTTATTGTTGACAATGGAGATATGTTTTTGGAAACAGGGCAGGAACCCAAAGGTGTGTTTCTCCAACCTGTTCTACAGCAGATACTTGTTTTCAATGTCAGTCGCTCTATAAACCTGCTGCCGGACTCTCTCTTTTACAAGGTAAGCCTTACTAAGAATTTATATTTACATTCATGTATTCATAAAAGTAATTGTTCGATGTTACATCTTTATTTATCTGTGCTTATGCAATAGACCATGGTCCATGACAAAACTATTACTACTACTACTACAACTAAAACTTTGGAATTTTATTTATAGGATCCACTACACCTCATTGGTCATTAAAACATTTTGTAAACCCACACAAGTACAGTATATCAGCTTTTGGTTGTCATTTGTGTACAAAATAAACTGGATTGATTGGCAAGTTTTACACAGATGTGCATATTTTATTATGAAAATTATTGGATTATCTACAGTCTTTACTTCGGGTTTTTTTAAATTAGGACTATGATTACAGTATTTTACTGTGAAATAAGTTAATTGCTGTGAAAATTGATTACAGTATTTCAATGTGAAAAAATATTGTTAAATGCTGGGAAATCCTGGTATTTTTTTACAGTGCTAGTACAAAACCCCAAATCAGTGAAGTTGGCACGTCGTGTAAATGGTAAATAAAAACAGAATACAATGATTTGCAAATCCTTTTCAACTTATATTCAATTGAATAGACTGCAAAGACAATATATATATATATATATATATATATATATATATATATATATATATATATATATATATATATATATATATATATATATATATATATATATATATGTATATATGTATGTGTGGGAAAAAAATCACAAGACTATTTCATCTCTACAGGCCTGTTTCATGAGGGGTTTTCCTCAATCCTCAGGAGATTTTAATGGAAGCATTCACATACCATGGTTTATATAGGGCACAGAGCGGGTGGGTACAGGCAGGCGTGGGGGCGTGGTGATGGACTCATGTGTTACCTAGGGGGTGTTTCCTTCTGTGACGGCATGCTGATACAATTTCGCTGCGCTTGTTGAGGGATGACAAGTCTGGACGGTATATGATAAACAGTTTCTCTTTTAAGCATAGGTTGCATCTTTTGTTACCACTGTTGTAAGGTGTGCTGGATGCAAGAATTTGCCATGTTATAGAGTATTCAACATTATTGTCTTTGAGATTCCAAATGTGTTTACTGAGTTCTGTAGTGTTCCGGAGTCTTTTGCATCTGAAAGAAGCCTTGTGATTGTTCCATCTGGTTTTGAATTCTCCCTCAGTTAATCCTGCGTATGTGTCGGATGTGTTAATGTCCTTGCGTATTACCTTTGCTTGGTAAACAACTGATGATTGTAAGCACCCCCCGTTGAGAGAGCAATCAGGTTTCTTGCGGCAGTTACAGTCTTTGTCGGTTTTGGAGTCGTTCTGCCTGGTGGTGGGCGGCTCCTTTTCAATTGCTTTATTGTGGTTTGAAATGATTTGTCGCATGTTGTTCATGCAGCTGTAGCTCAATTTAATGTTGTTCTTGTTGAATACTTTTCTTAGGGTGTTGCCTTTGGGGAAGTGTTTGTCGATCAGGGTGAGGAATTTGTGGCCAATATTAGTTGAGACGTTTTTGCTGTATGGGGGGTTGTACCAGATAATGTTGTTTCGTTTTCTGCTCCTTTTTGGTTGGTTTCCTGGCGTGGGTTCGTAGGTGAGGGTGAAGTTGTATCCGCATTCATCAAGTGCTTTTTAGTACGGGGGGGTTGCTTTGTCGAATTCAGCTTTGCTAGATGACAGCATGACAGAGTAGAGGATTGAGGAAAACCCCTCATGAAACAGGCCTGTAGAGATGAAATAGTCTTGTGATTTTTTTCCCACACATACATATTACGCTCTACCACGGTATCGAGCACTATTTTTTGGATAATCTAATTAAGACATATATATATATATATATATATATATATATATATATATATATATATATATATATATATATATATATATATATATATATATATATATATATATATATATATATATATATATATATATATATATAAAATAATAAAACAATAATAATATAAACTATGGAAATGGAGCGTGATCTAGATCCAAGAGTGTGTATGGTGTAAGACTAAGTGTAGTATTTAACTGGAGGGTTTTACGGCAAAATGTTGTTGAGAGCGAAAGAACACGGAAGTCCATGGGGCAGGCAGGTGATCCGGGGCGAGAGAGAGGCGTCAGAATCCAGGGGGTGAGCGAGGAGTCGAGGAACGAAGGAGGCAGTCAGAGTCCAGAGGGAGATCCGGGGAAAAGTGAGACATACAGCTCACTTTCCAGGCGACGGAGGGTACTGCGGGGACACGGGACAAATCAAGCCACGGAGAGGAAACAAGAATAGAGCATGGTATACCATTAGAAAACTAAGTTCCCACGAGGAACCTTGGGTCCACTGGTCCTTATGCTGCTTGTCTGATTAGACACAGGGGTGCGGACAACAAATTGTCTCCAGGCGCGAGGAGGCACGCCCGCAGCAATGTGTGTCAGGACGCAAAAATGAGGGCGCATTGGAATGCGCCCTGGCCGTGACAAACACATTGCAAAAAAGTTGGCACAGGGCAATTTTACCACTGTGTTACATGGCCTTTTCTTTTAACAACACTCAGTAAACGTTTGGGAACCGAGGAGACCCATTTTTGAAGCTTTTCAGGTGGAATTCTTTCCCATTCTTGCTTGATGTACAGCTTAAGTTGTTCAATAGTCCGGGGTCTCCGTTATCGTATTTTCCGCTTCATAATGCGCCACAAATTTTCAATGGGAGACAGGTCTGGACTACAGGCAGGCCAGTCTAGTACCCGCACTCTTTTACTATGAAGTCACGCTGTTGTAACACGTGGCTTGGCATTGTCTTGCTGAAATAAGCAGGGGCGTCCATGATAACGTTGCTTGGATGGCAACAAATTTTGCTCCAAAACCTGTATGTACCTTTCAGCATTAATGGCGCCTTCACAGATGTGTAAGTTACCCATGTCTTGGGCACTAATACACCCCCATACCATCACAGATGCTGGCTTTTCAACTTTGCGCCTATAACAGTCCGCATGGTTCTTTTCCTCTTTGGTCCGGAGTACACAACGTCCACAGTTGCCAAAAACAATTTAAAATGTGGACTTGTCAGACCACAGAACACTTTTCCACTTTGCATCAGTCCATCTTAGATGAGCTTGGGCCCAGTGAAGCCGGCTCCGTTTCTGGGTGTTGTTGATAAATGGCTTTCGCTTTGCATAGTAGAGTTTTAACTTGCACTTACAGATGTAGCCACAAACTGCAGTTACTGACAGTGGTTTTCTGAAGTGTCCCAGAGCCCATGTGGTGATATCCTTTACACACTGATGTCACTTTTTGATGCAGTACCGCCTGAGGGATCAAAAGTCACGGGCATTGCCTCTTACGTGCAGCGATTTCTCCAGATTCTCTGAACCTTTTGATGATATTACAGACAATAGATGGTGAAATCCCTAAATTCCTTGCAATAGCTTGTTGAGAAATGTTCTTAAACTGTTCGACAATTTGCTCACGCATTTGTTCACAAAGTGGTCACCCTCGTCCCATCCTCGTTTGTGAATGACTGAGCATTTCATGGCAGCTGCTTTTATACCCAATCATGGCACCCACCTGTTCCCAATTAGCCTGTTCACCTGTGGGATGTTCCAAATAAGTGTTTGATGAGCATTCCTCAACTGTCTCAGTCTTTTTTGCCACTTGTGCCAGCTTTTTTGAAACATGTTGCAGGCATCAAATTCCAAATGAGCTAATATTTGCAAGAAATAACAAAGTTTACCAGTTTGAACGTTAATTATCTTGTCTTTGCAGTCTATTCAATTGAATACAAGTTGAAAAGGATTTGCAAATCATTGTATTCTGTTTTTATTTACCATTTACACAACGTGCCAACTTCACTGGTTTTGGGGTTTGTATTACTGTTGTTGTGTCTAATGTTCTCTTTTCCCCTGTCAAGCAACAGGTTGAGAAAGACATTGAGCCTGCGTGGTTCTTGTACAAGGAAGTTTTGTGCTTCCTCATGAACTAACTTCTGTCATGACTAATAGTAGCTATAAAAAATGTAATTGACTTGACTATAGTGTCCTCACATTCATTCCTATGAGCAATTTCCTTGTCTTTGTAGCATTACAGCTCAAATATTTGTCTCGTCTGAACATTTTTCCAAGAGGCATTTGGCTTTTCCAAGGGGGCAGTTTCTGTAAGCTTATTTCATGGTTGGTACCCTCTTCTCTGTAGACAGTCTGTAGACTGGTGTTCTAGAAGTTTCCAGTTAATGGCAGGCTTGAGCCTTGGTGGTTCTTGCATTGTTCCTCAATGTTTAAACACATGTCCTTGCATCTGAGGATGACAATATGGGTCAAATTGCAGATAAACGTGATGGCATATCTGAATAAGTACAAATGTTTGTACTAATAATCTTACATCCTGCAGTTTTTGGCTATAAAAGAGTTTCCCAACGTGTGTACAGTAACTCTACAATTCTTCGTCTTAGATCTTTGCTGCGTTCTTTGGACTTCCTCATTGTTCTGACTAAATATAGGTCCATCGCATTGTAACTTTTTTTTCAACTACAGACAGTCATATTACAACAATCATTTAATAGAGCCTGGCCTTCTCAAATAACTTCTAGAACAGGGGTGTCCAAAGTGTGGCCCAAGAGCCATTTCTGGCATGCATCTCATTTTTTCATATTCTTTCGACCCAAAATGTTTAAAGAGTCAAATTGGACAAAAAATACAAATCTGTCTGGAGCCGCAAAAAATTAATAGCCTTTTATAAATGTTATAATGAAGGCAACACATGATGTAAGTGTCTATATTAGCTACATTAGCCTACTATCAAAGGCTGACGCAAATCTTTGTTGGCAGAAATGTTGTATTTGAATTTTCATTCTACACATTTTTGCAACATTGGAAATCATTATTAAAATGGAGGCTTATCACAGGATGAGATAACTTCTGGAAATTACTGGCTTATAATGGCCAAAGTTATAGATGTGTTTGTCCAAGTTAAGGCTGTCTTCTTCTAATGGATTTATTACAATCTTTGCAAGTTGGGTAATGTTTACTGTGGTCTGGCACAACATAGCACACAAACAACTATGAGAAATTTAGCCAATATTACATACAGATAATGTGTCATGAGATGTGCGAATATATAGTAAATAAACAAAGGACATAAGTAAAGTAAATTAAATGAGCTCATATATACCTGCAAACGAGGCATAATGATGCAATATGTACATATAGCTAGCCTAAATAGCATGTTAGCATCGATTAGCTTGCAGTCATGGATTGACCAAATATGCCTGATTAGCACTTCAGCAAATCAATAAAATCTACAAAGCTCACCTTTTTGCATTCACGCACAACATAAAACGTTTGGTGGACAAAATGACACAAAAAAGGAGTGGCATAAAACATGTCGGAAAAAGTTGTACATGTAAACAAACTGTGGTGAGTTCAAGAACCGCCAAAATGAGTAGGACAAAACGGCGCTCGCCAAATGCTCTCATCAGTGAAGCATGTATAACATAAACAGTGGGATTTCTAACAATTAGGAAGGTTTGTGTCATGTTTGTTCTACAGAAAATATATTACAGCAAAAAATATTTTTTCTTCTTTATTTTGTTTACATTTTCACACATCTCTGAAAGAGGTCCAGGGAGCCACTAGGGCGGCGCTAAATAGCCGCATGCGGCTTTAGACCCGCCTTTAGACAACATAAACATGTCTGGGATTAGAACATTTCACACACAGAAAAAAAGAAAAGGAAAAAAATGGAACTGGCCCAAATACCCTTCTAAAGTGGGACCTGGCAACCAAAATGGCCGACAAACGTTTTTTTCCTAATGTATATAGTTGTTGATTACATGCATTCTGTCGTGATGAACGTGTACAATTTTCCTGAAAATATGGTACGTTTTTAAGTGTGCTAATGCCTTCAAAAAGGTTTTAGTTGGCTGAATAATATAAGTGTATAATAATGATAAGTAATAAAATATCTAAACGGGGGTTAGATTAGATATTACATCCATTTTCTTTGTTATTTACAGTATAACACAGAGCTAAGTAAGGTGTTATGTTCAGATAGTTTCACATATATTGATTTACCTACATCCCAGCAGGCACAAGACATTAAAACAACGTTGATAACTTGTTGAATTAGATCCTGACGTTGAGCAACTCAAACATAACATTAAAAAAACATGCTTTTTGACGACGTTTAATCAATGTTGAGTTCTGACGTCGATTAGACCGTTGGAGTTTGGTCATTTCCCAACCAATATTCTACAACACAAATACAACGTTGAAACGACATGCTTTTTGACAACATTTATTCAACGTCAGGTTATGACGTTGATTTGACCATTGACATTTGGTAAATTCCCAACCAACAACGTGGATCCAACGTTAGACATCAACGTTGTCTGAGTTTACAAATATAAATATTTTGCAAAGTTGTTTCAAAGTCAGTTTTAAAGGATATGTATGTATAATCAACGTTGTATCAATGTCTTGTGCCTGCTGGGATTGCATTGTTTTAGTATCTTTAATGCACAAAATATATCAAAGTGGCCCTCGATTCCTTCGATTTTTTTGGTGCGCGGCCCTCATTGGAAAAACTTAGGACATCCCTGTTGTAGACCTTCAGCACCACCACTGAATGTATTTATTTTTTGAGCCTTTTGAGCACAATCTTTGTGAATAGGAAAAAAATCCCAAAACAAATGAAAATAGTAAATTTTTGACGCTGCCTCTTCAAAAAAAACGTAGTAACAAAGTATCGGTATCGGATCGGCAATCAATCAATCAAAGTTTACTTATATACACTGCAAAAACTGAAATCTAAGTAAGATTAAATATCTCAAATAAGGGTGATATTTGCTTATTTTCTGTCTGATAAGATAATTCTTCTCACTAAGCAGATTTTATGTTAGAGTGTTTTACTTGTTTTAAAGGTTTTGGTCCTGAATGATCTCAGTAAGCTATTACAGCTTGTTGCTGAGATTTGATGACCTATATTCATTTCATTTTTTTCATTTATTTATTTATTTCAGGCAATGACAAAGACGTACAAGTTGATATTGAGTAAAACATGCTTGAAACTAGAATATCAACTGTTGCAAAGCTGTGTCATCAACACTCACAAGTATAAAAGTACTTTTTTAAAGTAATAATTTCTTATTTCAAGCATGTAAAAAAAAAAAATCATGACTTTGACACAATTGTGTCTCATAATTAAAACAGATGACAGCCAAATGGACTTTGCTGTTTTATTTTCAATGAAACAATAGAAAATACGTACTCATGTAGTAGTACAGTTGTTATTAGTGAGAATATACTTATTTTAAGGTATTTTTGGGTTCATTGAGGTTAGCTAATTTTACTTGTCGTGGAAAGTCTTGACAAGCCAAATTTTCTTGTTCTATTGGCAAATAGTTCAAATAAAATACCCCTAATTTTTGTATTTCTTTTTCTTGTTTTTGAACACTGACTTTTTGCAGTGTAGCCCTAAATCACGAGTGTCTCAAAGGGCTGTATCGCCGATACCAGCTTGAATGGTATCCGATCGCAAAGAATATCAGTGGTATCGCACGTCCCTTGTTATTTGTAGTAGACCAGGTCCTTTGTATTTGAGTAATATTAAACATTAAGCATCGTTGATAAAGGAAGAGATGTTCACTTAAGCAGCTTAATTTATCGTAATATGTTGGAGCTTTTATTGTTTTTGTCTAAAATGTTCCGTTAATTGCACTCTCTCTAGCACGCCACATCATGCAGGTGCCAGAAGTTGATCCAGTCGCTATCCCATCCCCACAATACCCTGGTCCCCACGAAACTGTGGTAACCGACCAACGTCAGCTTGCCGTGCGTTCTGGTGAGACATCAGAGAAATCCATCTAACAATCTGTATATAAGCATATATCTTCATTTTTCAGTTGAAGTACCTGTTACCCAGTATGCTGTACATCAGCTTCAGGTTGTGCACCCTGGTGATTCTTTTTGCTTTTATGTCAGAGTGACCTGTGTTTTCTTTATGTTATATCCATATGCGCCGATCCCGTCAATCATGTTGTTAATTTTGTGGCGAGTTTGGTCCGTTTTACATCAAATAAAAGTTACATATCATATAGTCTCTAATCAACAAAGTCTAACCAAGATTTCATTGTGCCCAATAATGGACTAAAGACGCTATCATCTTGACTTTGACACACTGCACACGAGCGAATAAAGGGCATACTTATTCAACAGCCATACATGTCACGCTAAGAGTGGCCGTATGAACAATGCCAACACTGTCATAAACACGTGCCATATAGTGAAACCACACTAAACACTACAGAACAAATTCACAGAATTCCCTGCAGCACCAACTCTTCCGGAACGCTACAATATAAACAAACGCCTTTGGTGGATCTACACTTAACATCCACTGTAATGATACCACGTACTATAGCGTATCTAGTCGATACTACTATGATTACATCGATATTTTTTAACACCACAAAAATCTTCTTTCGTTTTTTTAAAATGTATATTATGTTTATAAACTGAGGAAATGTGTCCCTGGACACATGAGTACTTTGAATACGACCAACAGAGGTGTGGACTCGAGTCACATGACTTGGACTCGAGTCAGACTCGAGTCATCAATTTAATGACTTTAGACTCGACTTGACAAAATGTAAAGAGACTTGCAACTCGACTTAGACTTTAACATCAATGACTTGTGACTTCACTTGGACTTGAGCCTTTTGACTTGACAAGACTCGCTACTCTCCCCAAAACCCAAAGATTAAAAAGTTATTCATTTTAAGGTATTTTTGGGTTCATTGAGTTTAGCTAATTTTACTTGTTTTGGAAAGTCTTGACAAGCCAAATGTTCTTGTTCTATTGGCAGATAATTTTGCTTAGTTCAAATAAAATACCCCTAATTTTTGTATATTTTTTTCTTGTTTTTGAACACTGACTTTTTGCAGTGTAGCCCTAAATCACGAGTGTCTCAAATGGCTGTATCGCCGATACCAGCTTGAATGGTATCCAATCGCAAAGAATATCAGTGGTATCGCACATCCCTTGTTATTTGTAGTAGACCAGGTCCTTTGTATTTGAGTAATATTAAACATTAAGCATCGTTGATAAAGGAAGAGATGTTCAATTAAGCAGCTTACTTTATCGTAATATGTTGGAGCTTTTATTCTTTTTGTCTAAAATTTTCCATTAATTGCACTCTCTCTAGCACGCCACATCATGCAGGTGCCAGAAGTTGATCCATTCACTATCCCATCCCCACCATACCCTGGTCCCCACGAAACTGTGGTAACCCACCAAAGTCAGCTTGCTGTGCATACTGGTGAGACATCAGAGAAATCCATCTAACAATCTGTATATAAGCATATATCTTTAAGTATTACTTCATTTTTCAGTTGAAGTACCTGTTACCCAGTATGCTGTACCTCAGCTTCAGGTTGTGCACCCTGGTGAGTCTTTTTGCTTTTATGTCAGAGTGACCTGTGTTTTCTTTATGTTATATCCATATGCGCCGATCCCGTCATTCTTGTTGTTGTTAATTTTGTGGCGAGTTTGGTCCGTTTTACATAAAATAAAAGTTACATATCATATAGTCTCTAATCAACAAAGTCTAACCAAGATTTCATTGTGCCCAATAATGGACTAAAGACGCAATCATCTTGACTTTGACACACTGCACACGAGCGAATAAAGGGCATACTTATTCAACAGCCATACATGTCACACTAAGAGTGGCCGTATGAACAATGCCAACACTGTCATAAACACGTGCCATATAGTGAAACCACACTAAACACTACAGAACAAATTCACAGAATTCCCTGCAGCACCAACTCTTCCGGAACGCTACAATATAAACAAACGCCATTGGTGGATCGGCACTTAACATCCACTGTAATGATACCACGTACTATAGCGTATCTAGTCGCTACTACTATGATTACATCGATATTTTTTAACACCACAAAAATCTTCTTTCGTTTTTAAAAAATTTATATTATGTTTATAAACTGAGGAAATAAGTCCCTGGACACATGAGTACTTTGAATATGACCAACAGAGGTGTGGACTCGAGTCACATGACTTGGACTCGAGTCAGACTCGAGTCATGAATTTGATGACTTTAGACTCGACTTGACAAAATGTAAAGAGACTTGCAACTCGACTTAGACTTTAACATCAATGACTTGTGACTTCACTTGGAATTGAGCCTTTTGACTTGACAAGACTCGCTACTCTCCCCAAAACCCAAAGATTAAAAAGTTATTCAGGAGCGCTCCATATCTTTCATTTTGTACTTGTCTGTCTCTCTATCAGCATGTGTGCTCTCAGTACTGTATAAATAATGGCTCAGGGACACAGAGAGGTAGCGTTGCTGTCATGTTTACTAGTCATTCAGGAAGTAAGCCCCAGCCCCAAAGCACCCTGGGATATGTAGGCATAGCCTACCACTACACCTCCCCTTCTTAGTTCAGCAACAACATATTCAAACACAAACTAATAAGCAAACTTATTCAAACATTTTAGATGAACTTAGACCACTGTAAATGAATAACTCTGACATAGTATTACAATCATCTTTCGCTTACACTTCTTTTTTTTTTTTTTTTTTTTTTTTTTTCCACAAACAAGAACTTGAAATACTTTAGAGTTCTACAAAACGCTTACATTTCTTTTTTTTTTTTTTTTTTTTTTTTTTTTTTTTTTTTTTTTTTTTTTTTTTTCACAAACAAGAACTTGAAATACTTTAGAGTTCTACAAATCAAGTCTCTCAGGAGCCTTTGTCACTCTGCCTGACCTGGTGACTTGTGGTTGTCCAGGAGGAGTACCTGTGGCTCTGAGGTGGATTCTGTTTCTCCTCAGAACGCCCCTGTCAGTCTCTACCAAGTATGACCTTGGTGTGTGGGCATTTCCCAATACAGTCCCAGGGGTCGCTTCCGTGGTGACCCACACTTTCTGTCCAGACGGGAGCTCTGGGAGCGCACGGGAACGGTGGTGGTGGTTGTAGTTTGCAGCTTGCTTGCGTCGCCCTTCCTCATCCTTCTGGCGAAACTCCTGCAGCTCGGGCCATTTAGGGTCCAGCTTGCTTGAAGGCTGCGGCAGCGATGTGCGCAGGTTCCTCCCCATCAGCAACTGCGCTGGTGAGAATCCGTGCTCTAGCGGTGTGGCTCTGTATGCCAGTAGTGCCCTGACTTGGTCAGTGTCTTTTTCCCACAGCTTCTTGACAGTTTGAACAGCACGCTCCGCTTCACCATTCGCTTGTGGGTAGCGAGGACTGCTCGTGACATGTGTGAAGCTGCACTCTTTTGCAAATGCTCTGAATGCCTCCGACGAAAACTGGGGCCCATTGTCAGAAACCACGGTCTGTGCGTAACCATGATGACTAAAAGCATCTTTCACAGCTCCAATGGTGGCCTCAGATGTCGTAACTCTGAGCTCTGCCACCTCGATGTACCTAGAAAAATAATCAACAATAAGCAGGTAAGTCTTTTTGCTCCATTCAAACAGGTCCATCCCCACCTTTTGCCATGGGCGATCTGGTACTGTGGTCTCCATCAGCGGCTCTCTGTACTGGATTCTATATTTTTGGCACGTTTCACACTGGTCCACTGCCTCTCTGATGTGGGCAGTGATTCCAGGCCACCATACCGATTCCTTGGCTCTAGAGCGACATTTGGAGATTCCTTGATGACCTTCGTGAAGTTTAGTCATGATCTCCCTTCTGAGTGCTTGTGGTATCACCAGTCTCTCGCCTTTCATGAGAAGGTCATCTGCAAGATACAGGTCTGCTCTGACCTTCCAGTAGGGGGCAACGTCTGGCCTCAGCGTGTGTTTTTCCGGCCATTCTGTCAGACAGTAGTGTGACACTGTTTTGCATGTTTCATCTGCTTGTTGTGCCCGTTTAATTTCTTCCAATCGTGTGTCTGTAGCGGGGAGTGAGGACACAACAGTATTCACAAACACCTGGACCTCTCTTTCAAGTTCCAAGTCACCAGGTGACATCTTGTCCTGAAGCGGCGCTCTAGACAGCGTGTCTGCAGTGATGAGGTTTTTCCCTGGGACATGAACAATGTCATAATCATACCTCAGGAGTCGCAGACGAAATCTCAGAACCCTTGGTGGCAGATCATCCAAACCTCTGGTGCTCAACAGTGGGACCAGGGGCTTATGGTCTGTCAGGAGTGTGAAGTGTAGACCCTGCACGTAGGAGGTCAGTCTTTCGCACGCCCATGTTGCTGCCAGCGCCTCCTTTTCAATCTGCGCATAGCGCTTCTCTGTATCTGTCAGTCCTCTTGAAATAAACGTCACTGGTTGCCATGAGCCATCAGCCTGTTTCTGCGTGAGAACAGCACCTATTCCGTATGCTGATGCATCTGCTGCTACTTGAGTCTCTGCTGCATTTGAATATTTAGCAAGTGCTGTCGGTGAGCTCAGTCCTTCTTTCAGCTTTTGAAAAGCAGTCTGTTGAGGTTCCCCCCAGACCCACTCATTTTTCTCCCTCAGTAGGTCTTTCAGGGGCACGGTGACAGTAGCCAGTTGTGGCAAGAATTTGGACAGGTAATTTGCCATGCCTATTAGGCGGCGCACATCCTCCGCGCATTCAGGCTCTGGCATCTGAAGAATCGCTTTTGTTTTGTTTGGGTCGGGCTCGATGCCTTTTGCCGAAACCTTGTGACCAACAAAGATCATGTGCTCCTTAGCAAACTCACACTTCTCGTTCAAAGTGAGGCCTTCCTCCTGCATTTTCTGGAGCACACTGTGCAGTCTTTGGTCATGTTCCTGTCTGTCACGGCCATACACAAGAACATCATCTGCATGACACAGCACGCCCTCAAAATCCTCCAACATTTGTGACATCCTTCTTTGAAAATGTTCTGGAGCGGATTTGATCCCAAAGGGCAGGCGGTTGAACAGATATCTCCCAAAAGGAGTGATGAATGTGGTTAATGGTCGTGATTTTGGGGTTAATGGGATTTGCCAAAATCCAGATCGAGCATCTAGTTTTGTGAAAACCTTTGCCTCTGACATCATCGCAAGTGTTTGGTCGACGGAAGGAAGAATATGGCGTTCTCTTTTCACTGCTTTGTTTAGCTTTGTGAGATCTACACAGATCCTGAGTTTGTCCTGCTTTGGTTTTGGAACCACAACCATTCCAGAGCACCAAGCCGTTGGTTCTGTCACTTTTGATATGACTCCCATAGTTTCCATTCTATCCAGTTCTTCACGCACTTTCTCTCTCAGTGGCAGTGGGACCCGTCTGGGTGTTGAGAGAGCATAAGGTGTCGCTCCTTTTTTCAGCTCTATGCGGTACGGCTCCTTCAGCTCACCAAGCCCATGGAACACCGCTGGATACGCTGCTTTGAAATCTGTTTCAGGCTGTGTCGCTGTGACAGCCTCTGCTCTGTGAACCAGTTGCATGGCCTCTATGGCTGGTAGTCCCAGAAGTGGTTGTGTCAGTCCTGCCACAACATAAACATGTTGGTCTGTAAAGAGGCCTTTTGCCAGCATTTTCCCCTGGAAACAGCCCTTTACATTCAGGGGGTTGCGTCCCGGTCCAAACAGTTTCTTAAGTGGTTTCTCCAACTTGCCATCTCGTGTTGGTTTAAAGACACTTTCCGGTATGGATGTCACGTCAGCTCCTGTGTCGATTTTAAAATTAATGGCTTCCCCGTTGAGTAGTATATTTTCCATCCAAGGCCTTGTAGTCTGTGTTTGCACCTCACCTAGAAAAGCATAGTCCTCCTGATCATTGTCACCGTCTGACTGGCACTCTGTGACTGTGTTTACTGCTTTCCCTCTGAAACAGGCCACTGCATAATGTCCAATTTTGCGACACTTGCGACATTCTACATCTTTAGCTGGGCAGTCTTTCCATGCATGTCTGCGTCCTTTTCCACATCGGCCACACTCTTTTTCTCCTTGAGTGTCTGACCTTTGGCCTTTGTTTGAGTGTTGAGGCTTTTTCCCCAGGCGCTGAAACCTTGTCTGAACAGCATCTAAATTTATCTTGGAGTCTCCTTCTCCAGCAGTGTTGTACATTAATGTCTGTTGTTTCTTAACAGTTTCACTTTGTCTCACTCTTTGTATTGTCTTCACCAGGGTCAATTCTGAGTCCATCTGTAGCTGTTCTGACAGCCTCCTGTCATTTATTCCAACCACAATTCTGTCTCTTATTAGCTCTTCCTTCAGATCTCTATAGTTACAATGTTCTGCTAACTTGTGCACAGTGGTGATGAATGCTTCTGCACTCTCTCCATCTTGTTGGAACCTCATGTTAAACTGGGCCCTTTCAAAAATCACATTGTGTTTTCCCACACAGTGCTGCTCAAATGCTTCTTTAACTGTATCATACTTCTTTTTGTTTTCATCAGTCAACGGTAAAACTGCCAAAATATCATCTGCTGCATCTCCCATAGCATAGAGAAGTGAATTCACCTGATACTCCTCTTCTTTCTCTGTTAATCCAGATACAACACGAAATCTCTCAAACCTTCTGATCCATCTTGGCCATCCTGACGGATTTAAGAAGTCAAATGGTTCTGGGTGTGATATTTGTGTAGATGCCATTGTATATTCCCTTAGTTGTCGATCAGGAAAGGTTTGTGTAGCTCCGCTAGCTTAGCAACTTTTCTTCACTTATCTCCGTTTTTATTGTCAGCACTGAGCTTCCTCCAGGCTATATTCATGAAGAGATAACATCCACCGCTTCACAGGAGTATAAAGTTATAACTTTTGAGTTCTTTTTCACTCTCTGACACCATGTATAAATAATGGCTCAGGGACACAGAGAGGTAGCGTTGCTGTCATGTTTACTAGTCATTCAGGAAGTAAGCCCCAGCCCCAAAGCACCCTGGGATATGTAGGCATAGCCTACCACTACAAGTACAATAGCCAATCAAATTAGATCTACGTTGTTTTGATCCCACAGCATTCATCCAATCAAATTGCAGGACAACCACCGAACAAGAGTTGTCAAACAACGCGCCAGTGAGAAAAAATGATGCCAAAGTTGGTTTTGTTCGGGTATAAAAACTACGACTTGGTCAACAAATAACGAATTGCAGTATGCTAAACAGGCAATTCGAATATTACAGACGGAGACGCAACAACTTCCAACTTCGTTCGACATTTGAAGATTCACAAAGAAGGGTAAGTTTTGAATGTAAGCTAACGTTTATTGGCTAAGTAACGTGACTTTTATTTGCTGTGTAGTTAAATCAGTGAGGCTGTAAACTCACTGCTAACGTTATAACCATAGACATCTTATAAGTAGACGCAGCATCGAGCGCTACTGCCTATTGCCGCTGACGAGACGCGGGGCCGCCATCTTGGAGTGGTGATCCGCTCCACTCAGTGCAATTCGTTTGGCAGGAGCAATGAACTGTCAGCTCATTTAATTCATTTTACCTCACTGAATACCACTGATTTTCACGCGGTTTTTTGTCATACGTGTAGCTATGATAACGGACACCTGTTTTGGCGTGTTTTATTATTCATAGTTTGCTTAACAGTAATAGAATATTCTTATATGCTATAAGTGACCAGACGTCCGAGATCAAAACTGGGAATATAATCCCAGAGAAGGGGGAAAAAAACGGTCAGCTATTTTTAAGTTGAAGAAACAATATGATTAGGTTATATATACATGCGTATATCCTACATAAACAATGTATGAATTACATTAGATATCTATATATCTTAGGGACCTATAGACTGTATCTCTGTTGCTGCAGCAGCAGAGAGTTTATTCTGTCTTGACACTTTGTATTGATATTTTGTATTACATTCTTCCCTTAAATGATCATGTTTACAGTGATTGTTTTATATGTATTTTTTATGTATATCGCTTTGGAAAAAAGCGTCTGCCAAATACTTAAACATAAACATATATAAACACCTGAAAGTCTTTATATCAGCTAAAACCACCAATCTGTTTCACTGGATTCAGAAAAAAACCACATTCTGTCTTACATGTTAGTATTTGAATATTGTTACTTGAAGACTTATTCCTGGTTACAATTATACTGTTAAGAAAGTATTGTCTTATATTTTGCCTAAAATGAGAATGCATCATAATCAGTGGCGGCTGGTGAATTTTGTTTTAGGTGGTGCTGAAAGTTTGTAAACCAAACCACTGTTGGGGGGTCATCCTCCCCCAGAAGATTTCTTTGTGATTTTCACATACAAATATTGAAGATCTTTGCTCCTTCTCAACTCTGTGGTAATATTCTTTTCACAAAATACAACCAATCGTACGTTATTGTTAAATCTTACTTGTGAAAAGTAATCCCCCGATTCCTATTTTCAACAGTCCTCTCATTTGAGCAGGAAAACGCTGAACACCAGCCCGGCATCTTTGTTTTCTACCTGTCACCTGTCAGTTTAGGCTGCTCACCGGCTCCTCGTCACCACTTCAAGATGGCGGCCAAATTGCTCGCGTCACAGCAGCCAATGCTGCGTCTACTTATAAGATGTCTATGGTTATAACGTCATTGCAAACACGGCAATCTGTTGCGTCCACTGCAGTTCGCTATCTTATTCATACTTTTTGTCAAGTGATTTTTTTTAAGCAGGGTTGCATGAGGTACCTACACATAACGTTACGTTAGTCAATGTATCACACACAGTAACGTAACGTTAGACGGCGGTCAGCAGCACCGCGTATTTTAGCCACCTACAAAAAGACAAACAGTCAAATAAAGGTCAGTTAAAATGTATACTATATTAAGAATATGTGTACATATTGCATAGGGCCCTGACATCTAAAAAGTACAACTCTGTTCATTGTTATGTTCATGTATTTGTTATGTTTTTCATGTGTACGCACACATCAACACACATACAGTATGAGATGAGATCAATGAGATAAGGTAAGAACAGGATAGAAACTGCTGTGGAACTAGTTACAATGCAATATGCCGTGGAAATACAATGTTAACACTTTTGTGCAAATAAGTACAGTTGCACTTGTTTTTTCAAATGTGTTTATTCTGTAAAGGAATGAGTTAAATGTTTAAAATGACTGGTTAATAGTGCTATTATGAAGTGCAATGTCAGCACTACTTTTTTTCCTGCAATTTCAAATGCACTTGTTTTAATAAATAAATACAGCGTTTTAAAAGCATACACAATCTGTGTAAATATATTAGTCTGTGGTTAAAAGGACTTGAAAGGAGTCAAATCTCAAAATGCAGGACTTGGGACTTGACTGGAGACTTTCCAGTCTTGACATTGGACTTGACTCGGGACTTGCCTGTCTTGACTCGGGACTTGACTCGAGACTTGAGGGCAAAGACTTGAGACTTACTTGTGACTTGCAAAACAATGACTTGGTCCCATCTCTGATGACCAATGTATGATCCTATAACTACTTGGTATCGGATTGATACCCAAATTTGTGGTATCATCCAAAACTAATGTAAGGTATCAAACAACAGAAGAATACGTGATTATTACACGTGTAGATAGAACATGTTGAAACAGAAAACAGATAATGAACAAGTAGATTAATAATTCATTTTCTACCACTGATATTGATAATAGAATGTCTCTTTTTGTTTATCTTAAAACTGAATGCCACTCTATGTAGTATGTCCTTGGTTGGAATTTAATTTGATAATATTATATTTATTTTACTGCATTATATGTTATTCTATTGTAAATATTGTAAATTCTGAGAGAGTTGTGTGAGCTGAGAGGTATCTGAGCAAAATTGTCTTTAATGATTGTCTGTAATTGTTTGTTGTGTAACTTGTCCTGTGTTGTACTGTATTGTGTTCATTTTAAATGCCCCCTTGAAAACGAGATGCGGCATCTCAAGGGGTTTTCCATTCATAATAATAAATTCAAACGATAAACAACACAATATGTTACTGCATATGTCAGCAGACTAAATTAGGAGCCTTTGTTTGTTTACATACTACTACAGACAAGTTGTCTAGTATGTTCACTATTTTATTTAAGGAAAAAATTGCAATAAGAAACATATGTTTAATGTACCCTAAGATTTTTTTGTTAAAATAAAGCCAATAATTAAATTTTTTTGCGGTCCCCTTTATTTAGAAAAGTACCGAAATACATTTGGTACCGGTACCAAAATATTGGTATCGGGACAACACTAATTCACCCACTGGCAGAAAAGTAGATGGGCAACTATGGTTATATCTGTTTGTTTTTGGGATTGTAGCACCGCAGAGCCTGCTCACAGATGTTCCCGGACAGGTGACGTGTATTAATTGCCATACTCGCGGCCTTACTCGAACCCGCTACAAAAATGGAACGCTGACTTGGATCATTGTTGTCACGCTCGTACTGTTGTGGTGAGTTGAAACCGACACGTTCATATCAATACAACATATTTTTTTGACTCTGTTCTGGTGCTTCTCCCCTCACAGCTTATGGCCCTGTGCTTGGATCCCGTTGTGCATTGATACATGCAAGGATGTGGAGCATTCCTGCTCCACCTGTGGCACCGTGCTCCATGTACATAAACAAGTGTAACACACAGTCACCTCTGCACAATACCATCTCAAAACACACTGCAGACAGTATATACTTCATTAATAGCTGTTGCTACAGTAGTACCTCGGTTTTTTCGTAAGATGCGATCGGAAGTCGGCCCACTATGACGTCATCCTTCGTTGACTCTATATCATACTTGCCAACCTTGAGACCTTCTAATTCGGGAGATTGGGAGAGGGAATTGGGGTTGAGGTGTGGGGGGGGGCGGGTTGGGGGGGGGCGGTGTTTGGTGGTAGCAGGGGTGTATATTGTAGCCCGGAAGCGTTAGGGATGCAAGGGATTCTGGGTATTTGTTCTGTTGTGTTTATGTTGTGTAACGATGCGGATGTTCTCCCGAAATGTGTTTGTCATTCTTGTTTGGTGTGGGTTCACAGTGTGGCGCATATTTGTAACAGTGTTAAAGTTGTTTATACGGCCACCCTGATCAAGTACAGTATGTCTTGCAGTCACTTTCTTGTGTATGCAGAAGAACATGTGACTGGGCCGGCACGCTGTTTGTATGGTGAAAAAGCGGACGCGTCTTGTAGAGGACGCTAAAGGCAGTGCCGTCACGGCATGCCCTTAATATTGTTGTCTGGGTGAAAATCGGGAGAAATTCAGGAGAATGGTTGCCCCGGGAGATTTTCGGGGGGGGCACTGAAATCGGGAGTCTCCCGGAAAAATCGGGAGGGTTGGCAAATATGCTCTATATCGTTTTTTGCCAACTAGCCCAGTTACACCACAGGCCTCATCAGTTTATGCTCACAGAGAGGGTAGTGCAGCTCTAGTCTGAGAGGATGGTGCTGGATCCAAAGTAGTTCTCCTCTAAGGTGAGACATGCCCCAATAAGAATGGTTTCGCTCTACGTTAAGATTAAGATTAGTTTATTTCAAAGGGGGCCAATGCAATTTCATAAAACACGTGACTACACATGGTTTTAAAAAAAGCCAGAATTAGCCAGAAGGCTAGTTTTCATCTGTAGTCATGATGTAAAAAAAGGCAGTAAAATTACAATTTAAAAGAAAAAGGGTAACACTTTAGTATGGGGAACATATTCACCATTAATTAGTTGCTTATTAACATGCAAATTAGTAACATATTGGCTCTTAACTAGTCATTATTAAGTACTTATTAATGCCTTATGGTAACACTTTAGTATGGGGAACATATTCACCATTAATTAGTTGCTTATTAACATGCAAATTAGTAACATATTGGCTCTTAACTAGTCATTATTAAGTACTTATTAATGCCTTATGGTAACACTTTAGTATGGGGAACATATTCACCATTAATTAGTTGCTTATTAACATGCAAATTAGTAACATATTGGCTCTTAACTAGTCATTATTAAGTACTTATTAATGCCTTATTCGGCATGGCCTTATTATACAACCAGCCATTAACTAAGAGTCTTCCCTCAATAACCTCAGAATTATTGCTTATTAGTAACCCTAACCCTTATATGTTCCCCTAGTGTCCAAATGACTCTAAATGAAGTCTTTGTTACTTAGAATATGTTCCCCAGAATATGTTCCCCATACTAAAGTGTTACCTGAAAAAGAAAAGAAAGAGAGAGAAAAAGAAAAAAAAAGCACACAATACATATACGATATGATAAAATACAACATCACAACATAACATTTATCTTACTTACTTACTTCTGGTTTATTTGAAATAGGGACGGATACAGAAACATAGATATCTGAAACAGTCATCCAATGTATGCATCATAGTGTTTGTAGACAAAACTAATTTACAACACTTGTCCCCAACAACAACAACAACAACAACAACAACAACAACAACAACAACACAGATCCAACATCATTAAAATAGGAAAATAAAAAGAATGGGGCAAAGAGGAGTCGATAATAATGATAATAGTAATAATACAGACAAAGTGCAAACTAGATAAAAGCCAATAATAATAATAATTATTATAATAATAACACAGACAAAGTGCAAACCACATAAGAACCAATTAGTAAAAATTACTAAAAACTAAACATGGGAACATGATTGTTGCTCAACTAGCCACAATTGTGTTTGTTTTTTGAAAGTGGAAAAGGCAGTCTGGGCAAAAGATGTTCTACGGAATGGAACGCAACAGTTGCCTTTTGACGTTGCTTGGGTGGTAGATCTGGTACCACTTTGCAGTCTTGTAATTGCCTTGCAGAGCAATTGGGGAGCAGAGTTATTTAAGCATTTAAAAAACAGTTTGACTGTGTAAAACAAAATGAAATCGGTAAAACTTAAAATATTGTATTTGGTTAGAATTTGGCAATGATGATATCGTATACTCTTCTTGTCTAGGACTTTCAAGGCGCGGTTATAGAGACACTCAATGTTCTTGATTGATAACTGGTGTGCCTGGCACCATGTAGTTAAGCCATAAGAGATGTGTGAAAGAATCATTGAATTCATAAAAGAAAAAGCACAGCTGAGAGTTAAACAGTTTCTTATATTCTTGAAATAGCCTAGTCTTCAGGGTTTTACACATAGCATCAAAACAGGCTCATCTTTTAGTGCGGGCAGCTGTAGGCGTTGATAAGCCACATTTTCAATTGTTTTGTGAAGGCCTTGTAAGTTGTGACCAGTTGAACCTCCTCAGGTACTGAGTTCCACACATTTGCACTCCTTACTGACCAGGCCAACTTACTGAAAGTGCTCCTGCGCAGAGGAATATAACAGTCACCTCTGACAGAGCCTCGAGTGACACGCTCACGGCTGTTTCTTTGGCTGAACTCTGCCAGAGGATCTGGAGACAATTCATGCAGTACTTTATAGGTCACTTTTAAGTCTGCAAATGTGTGAAGGCTGTCCCAGTTTAAAATACTGTATTTTTTTAGAATGGCACAGTGATGATAGTGCCTAAGTGTTTTATCCATAACTTTAATTGCTTGTTTGTACAAGATTTCCAATGGGTTTTTTTTTTTTAACTCTGACCAGCCTGAGACCAGCTGGTTAGGCAATGGTTGAAGTGGCTGAAAATCATCGAAGGCAAATACAATTTTGCAGCTTCAGTTGAAATTTCATTTCGAATTGCACGAAAATTTGCGAGATTAAACTTGACTATTTTACACAATTTGCCAATATGGGCTTTAAAGGAAAGCTCTGAATCTATTATTAACCTAATATATTTATATTGGCTGACAATTTGTATTCTTTCTCCGTTAATATGTATGTCGGGGTCGGATGATACTTTTTTTGTTTTAGTTACATACATGCCTACAGTTTTAGAAAGGTGTAGCTGCAGACAGCACTCCTGCAACCAAGTTGTAACATAGGACATTGTTTTAGTGAATTTAGCAGCAACAATGTCTTTGGTGTGACCATAAACGAAGAAAACCGTGTCGTCTGCATACATTAAGCATTCAGCTTCATATGTGGTGTAGTGTGTGTCAGCACTTTGATAAAGAAGGCGAGTATGACTATTGAATTCACCAAGATGGTGTCCACGTCTCTCCTTCTACATAAATGATGTGAAATGTTGTCTATTTCTGTTTCACTTGTCATGAATACCTGTTTTCACATTGTTTTCTGTGTGTGAAACTATAATCATTTTCAGTATTATCCTGTTTTGTGTTGAAATGTTGGGGTGTATGGAACAGAATAATTGCGTTATTTAAGGAAGTTTTTCTGTAATTTTTATAATATTCAGTCTATGTTGGAACTAATTACTAATGAAAACTAAGGTGCCCCTGTGTTATGATTTATGCTACACAACAATATAATAAAAATAATGTGATCTCTGTGTTTCTGTGTATGTTATTAGCTACACTTGGATCTAATGCATATACATATATAAATATATATAGCGCTTTTCTATTATTAGATACTCAAAGTGCTCACGGAGAAGTGGGAAACCACCATTCATTCACACCTCCACATCTGCCCTGGGGTAGACTGACGGAAGCGAGGCTGCCAGTTTGCGCCTACATATACATATATACATATGCATATATACAGTATATATAAATACATATATACATACATATATATATATATACACTTATACATCTATATATATACACGTATATATCTATATATATATATATATACATATATACTGTATCTATCTATACAGATAGATACAGTATATAGATATATAAGTGTATATATATATATATATATATATATATATATATATATATATATATATATATATATATATATATACACTTATATATCTATATATATACACTTATATATCTATATACTGTATCTATCTATACATATATATATCTATATATATACACTTATATATCTATATACTGTATCTATCTATACATATATATATATATATATATATATATATATATATATATATATATATATATATATATATATATATATATATATATATATATATATATATATATATATATATATAGATAGATAGATAGATAGATAGATAGATAGATAGATAGATAGATAGATAGATAGATAGATAGATAGATAGATAGATAGATAGATAGATAATAACGAAATATTAACATTGCTGTATGTATACTTTTGACCCAGCAGATTTGGTCACATTTTCAGTAGACCCATAATAAATTCATAAAAGAACCAAACTTCATGAATGTTTTTTGTGACCAATCACTCTATCACAAAAAAATAAGAGTTATAGAAATTATTGGAAACTCAAGACAGCCATGACATTATGTTCTTTACAAGTGTATATAAACTTTTGACCATGACTGTATATATATATATATATATATATATATTTATATATATATTTTTTTTAAATGCATAGATAATATCATATTTCTTGTGTTGGATAACTTTACATCCAACAGCATGAACACCACATTGAGCCCCTGTACCCTCTGTGTGCATGACAATTGTCATGAGACACCTGCAGGACAATAGAGGGATTATGGGCTGGACCATACTTGACAAGGTCCTATTGGACGGATTGAAGTGATGACTTGATTACCAGATTAGAGATAATGAGCTGTTTAGTCAGCACTTGTAATCTTTGTTATCTCTTTAGTGGTTCTTATGTCTCTGGAAGTGTACATTCTACACAAATGTATTATTTATTATTTATTTTGTCTATTTGGATGTTGGAGTCTGCAATAACGCTTGATTGATTAGCTAATGCTAACATTCTACTAAATGCTAGGTTCAAAATTACCAGTGTGAAAATTGCCGTAAACACACCAACACGTACCAGGTGGTGGCATTAAGTGAAGATTGATCATCTCCTGGCTGCCATACAGGCGATTCGCAGTCTCACCTAAAAAAAAATTCAGATTGTGGCTGTTAATGATGGCTCAAGTTCGCACAGTCCATTTTCTATCGCTTGTCCATTACAGGGTCATGGGGTGGGGGGGGTGCTTGAGCCCACACAGAAAGATCCAGAGCCCAGGATCGAACCCAGGACCTTCGTATTGCGAGGCACACGTACTTTTGAACTTGTTCAAGAAAAAAAAACAAAAATTAAGCACACAGTCTTGTATTCAGCAATGTCCATCCATCCATTTTCTACCGCTTGTCCCTTTTGGGGTCGCGGGTGGTGCTGGAGCCTATGTCAGCCGCACACGGGTGAAAGGCGGGGTACACCCTGGACAAGTCGGCAGCTCATTGCAGGCCAACACAGATAGACAGACAACATTCACACTCACATTCACTCACTAGGGCCAATTTAATGTTGCCAATCAACCTATCCCCAGGTGCAAGTCTTTGGAGGTGGGAGGAAGTCGGAGTACCCGAAGGCAACCCACGCAGTCACGGGAGAACATGCAAACTCCACACAGAAAGATCCCGAGCCCAGGGTCGAACCCAGGACCTTCGAATTGCGAGGCACACGTACTTTTGACCTTGTTAAAGACAAAAACAAAACTTAAGCACATAGTATGGTATTCAGCCTTGTAAATAAGCTATTCAGAGTCAAGCAAGACCCACAATGCATTGCGTTTCCTCGTCACACTTTCAAGCCCCTATGTTGGGTTTAGGGTGGGATGGGGGGCCCTTTATAGGATCCTTGTGTACGGGGGCCCATAATTTGGTGCTACTGTACTAAAGATTGAAATGCAGGGAAAAGAGAAACACAAAATACTTTTCCCTACTGCGTTTTTTTATTGTGATTCCTATGATGCAATTAAAATGATTAAAACTCTCATGTCTGGCTGCTCTCTACTTATATGTGTTTGTGTGTCTCTCTTGAGTTTATTTGCGTACCACAAACCAGCTTTGGCATCTCCGGGTGTCTGCCTATAATATGTCACTAATGTCGACTCCACCAGCAACAGTCCAACCTGATCCAAAGTGGCTCGTTTGCCAAGTTCTATGGCTCTTGCTGCTCGCCACGGTCTCCTTCAGAACCTTCTCCAGCTCATCTCCAGGGCAGGAGATTAGTCCGTCCAAATGGGAGACTTGGCCGTGTAATGCCAGATAGCCTGTTATGTAACATTTCCTACAAGGATCGCAACGTGGCCTCAGAGCGCCGACCATCTGCCTTCCTCACTCCAAGTTCTTTCTCAGCGGGCACCTTTGAGGTGAGGACTTGGCCAATCATTGTTTTCATCTGAGGTGAACAATTGTCCCCTTTCCGGTCCAAGTGAGAACTGATCTGAGGTAGAAGTGCCAAGCTGGACAAGAACCGCCTTGAATGTGAAGTCGTGCTATTTCCTGGTTAGACAGGCGCACCAGCAGTCCCTGCTTCCCGTGTGTGGGTGAGCACGCAGCAAAGCTGGGATTGCATCTCTGTTGACACCTCCGCACAGTCAGCATGAAGCAGGGAGAGAGAAAGAAGCAGACCGACTGACAGAGAGCAAGAGGAGGACGGAGGGCGCAAGAGAGAGGAAGAGGCATTTGAGATATTTGTGGATGAAGGACTGTAGTACAAAACTGATCATCACGTATTTGAAAAAGTATGTGATAATCAGGACATCATCTTTCTAAAGACAGAACTTGGAAGCCGTTTGGTCTCCGCCAGCCTGAGGATTTTACTGTGTCGAATTTGAACTGGTGCCGAAATGACGAATGGAAGAATGAGACTCATCTTTATTATGAATTATTAAGAATTTGAGTAAAGAATTCCTACGAGGTAAGTTTGACACAATTTAATTTGGAAGATGAAAATATTTGTTTTAAATCTGCAGACTTTCACATTCAGATCCATACATCACAACAAGGATGTGTTTTTGGTTCCCACAAAGCCGCACTTCTCAAAGCCCAGTGTGCCATGTCAGCCCACGCTGTTTCCCGTTGCCATGGAAACTATTGCCCAGCGCTAAAAGCGGTTCTGTTCTGTGCTGAGAGTGCATGAGTGTGTTTCGGAGAGAGGAGAATATTCCTTTCTGATATGTGACAGCTTGATGCGGATTCTGTACTCAATGATGAATTTGTTCTGTTTCTCCTTCTTCTTGTCATCCCTTTAAAGATGGCTGCCTACGCTTTCGCCGTCGTCCTCTCACTACTCGTCGGCTGTTGCACGTCGCACCCGTCACCGCCGCCTCCACTGGGGTGTAGTGAGAATGTGGAGCCTCCATACAGAGTGCTGTGTGACTTGGAGTCGGTGTGGGGTGTTGTCCTGGAGGCGGTGGCCTGCTGCGGGGGCCTCACATCTCTGATCCTGTCCGCGCTCCTGCTCGTCAAACTTCGCTCCATCTCCGACCCGGCCAGGCGCTCTGGCGTGGGCCCCCTTCTGCTGCTCCTGGGCACGCTCCTAGGGATATTCCTCATCTCTCTTGCGTTCCTTGTGGGAAAGAACCAGGTCCTATGCGTGATCCGCAGGGCCTTCTGGGGACCCCTCTTTGCCCTGTGCTTCTCCAGCTTGTTGGTCCAGGGCTTGAGGCTCAGGAGGTTGGTGGCCGGGAGGTCGAGCCCATCTGGTAGCTCGCTGGCTGCACTGGGCTTGGCCTTGGCCTTGGTTCAGGGGATCATCTCTGCTGAATGGGTCCTTCTCACTGTAGTCAGGGAGGGCCACCCGGCCTGCGAATACCCACCTCTGGACTTTGCTCTGACGTGCAGCTACACCCTCGGGCTGCTCCTCATTGCCATGGGGCTCTCTCTAGGGGTGGTGTTGTGCGGGGGAGAGTTTGGGGTCGAGGGGCCACCTGAGTGTGAGGAGGACAGGGACGGAGAGAACGACAAAAGGAGATGGAAGTGTAACGCAGTGTGGCTCTTCCTGGCTAGTCTTGCATCAGCATTGCTTTGGGTGGCCTGGCTTGGCTTCTATCTCTACGGGAGCCAAGCAGTGAGGCCCAGGGCGAAGGCGGGGAAGTCAGGGGGAGGAGCCGGAAAGGCGGAGGATCGTCTGCTGGACGAGCCCGCTCTGGCGGTGGCCCTCGTCGTTCAGGGATGGATCCTGCTGCTGTTCCACGCCATTCCAGAAAGCCACCTGTGTCTCTGGAACCGTCCACAATGCGGCACGCAGGATTTCTTCGACACCAGCGAGACGACGCCTCCTCCGCACTTCAGAGACGAGCTCCCTGCACATTCTCACCAAGCCTTCCAGGAGAACCAGGCCTTTTCTATGGAGGAGCACAGTGCAAGTACGCCCGTGCTTTGAGTGTGTCAGTGAGTGTTTGTGTTTGGATGTGCCATCAAGTGAAACATAGGAGGTCACATTTTATTTATTATTTGTCCTGTCCAGCTTCTCAGGCAAATCATATAGTTGATGTAGATGCTCATATCGGCTGTACAGATTTACTTTACAAAAGAGAAGTGTGGGATACTTCTCTTGTTGCCTTATTTGTATTTGACTTTATTTCATGTATTTATATTATCATTTGGTGCAGCCGGACCGGAGCAGGAGGGGATGGAAAGAGAAAAAAAGGGAAGACAGAGAGACAACAACAACAACAAAGACAACAATAACAACAACAACAACAACAACAACAACAACAACAACAGAATTACATCAGCAAATAGGATATGTACAAATATGATACTGAAAGTGATAGCAAATAAGCAGTTAGTGAAATAAATAATAATACATAAATGACAATGGACATTATTACACTACAAATGGAGCAATACAAATACCAATAGAAATAGCACTATTGATAATGAACAAT
Organism: Entelurus aequoreus; assembly: GCF_033978785.1. NCBI lineage: Eukaryota > Metazoa > Chordata > Actinopteri > Syngnathiformes > Syngnathidae > Entelurus > Entelurus aequoreus. The sequence goes on along the minus strand of NC_084752.1, from coordinate 20,433,697 downwards.
AACAATAATTTACCTCTATTATGAACAATACAATTGTTTCAAATGCAACAATACATACATGTAATGATAACTTGAAATACAAAAGAAAGCAGATAAATGGAGGGGAAGAAAGAGAAGCCAACTATATTAACCTTGAAGATTGATACAGTAACAACAATAGGAGGTCACACTTTTGACACAGAGAGCGAGCAAACAATAACTGTAAGTGTACAGTTGCTAGGAAACCACAGAGAATTTGATGGTGCTTTTTTAAATGCCATTTCAATGTATACAAAGTACCGTATTTTCCGAACCATAGGGCGCACCGGATTGTAAGGCGCACTGCCAATGAATGGTCTATTTGCGATCTTTTTTCCTACAAAAGGCGCACCGAATTATAGGGCGCATTAGAGGAGTCATATTATTATTATTTTTTTCGAAATTGAAAACACTTCCTTGTGGTCTACATAACATGTAATGGTGGTTCTTTGGTCAAAATGTTGCAGAGATTATGTTTTACAGATAATCTTCAAGCCGCTTTCTGACAGTCGCTTCAGGATGCTCCGTTTTGTGGGCGGTCTTATTTACGTGGCTCACCTTCGGCAGCGTATTCTTCCCGTCATCTTTGTTGTAGTGGTGTAGCGTGCAAGGACGGGAGTGGAAGAAGTGTCAAAAGATGGAGCTAACTGTTTTAATGACATTCAGACTTTACTTCAATAAATAACAGAGCAGCATCTCCTCATCCGGAAACAACAACAAGGCCGGAAATGTGTCCCGTGAAAAAACGTCCGACCGGAACTCTAATAACTAATGTTCCTTGGGTGAATAATGTAAACTCACTACACCGGTATGTTTTAGCGCTTTCATGGCGAGTTTACTTACAGATATGTAAGAATTTTACACTACTTTATATTAGAAATGGCAACAGTGGAGGATGAATGTCCCACAACAAGAAGATAGAGAAAAAGAAGAAGTTTATCGACTACGGTGTCGGCACGGACTGCAAAGGCGGACACACGCAGTTTTTCAGGATTGATGCAGATCCCAAATACAGATCAGCAGTTACCAGAAAGTAAGAAAAGTTGATTTTGCATAATTTTGCGAAACAAAACGCCAGATAATATGTCTAACCTTATACACACACCATAATAATACTCGTATGTTTAATGCACCGATTATCCATCAAGCCGTACGGCTTCACAGCTTACCAAAGTCGTACTAAAACATTTTTAAAGATTTTTGAGCGCTGTGTGTAATGTTCTATATTTTCAATTTAACATATCAAATGTGGACAGCATGGTGGAAGAGGGGTTAGTGCGTCTGCCTCACAATACGAAGGCCCTGGGTTCGATCCTGCGCTCGGGATCTTTCTGTGTGGAGTTTGCATGTTCTCCCCGTGACTGCGTGGGTTCCCTCCAGGTACTCCGGCTTCCTCCCACCTCCAAAGACATGCACCTGGGGATAGGTTGATTGGCAACACTAAATTGACCCTAATGTGTGAATGTGAGTGTGAATGTTGCCTGTCTATCTGTATTGGCCCTGCGATGAGGTGGCGACTTGTCCAGGGTGTACCCCGCCTTCCGCCCAAATGCAGCTGCGATAGGCTCCAGCGACCCCAATAACACCATCATAGTGCAGTCTGCAGATATCTCTTATGTTTGACTGCCATGTACTGGTCACACTTATCATTACAACATGTACCACAAAAAATGCTTTGAGGTCGGTAAGCAAAACCAGGATTATTCCATATATTAGGCGCACCGGGTTATAAGGCGCACTGTCGAGTTCTGAGGGGAAAAAAAGGATTTTAAGTGTACCTTATAGTCCGGAAAATACGGTACCAAAATAACGAGTTGACTCATGCAATTAATCGCAAAAATGATCGCATTAACCATGTACATGTATACACGCATATTACGCACGCAACTTATTTTGACCGTACATGCTCTTTTACCTTAACTTCGGATGGTCACCTGAAAGGCTGAAAGGTTCAGATCAAAGCATACGTCAGTGCACAAATGAGTGAAGCCACTCCGACTGGTGTGCTCACTGGAAAATGTTCCTTCAAAATAAACACTGCCTGAACTTTAGCCAGAACTGTTACAAAGTGTTGAGTAAATAAATCAGAATCAGAATCAGAAATACTTTATTAATCCCCGAGGGGAAATTAAACTTTTCAGCACAATCCCATTCAAAATGGTGTGCATTCTAGTTAAACATTCTAAAGAATGTTTCTGAAGGACATTCTGAAAATACAATTGCATTTGTGTACAAATGTAGGACTATTCTTTAAGTTTATTTAATTTATGCAAGTGAGTAATAACCTGTGATTAATCATGATTATCCCGAATTTAAAAGTGGGATTATTCTGGTAAAAATGCAATCATTACACAGCACTAATTAAAACATGTGTAGTGACTTTTAGAGCAATAGGAGATCCCTTGTTGTATGGCGAGTATGGGACATTTGAATTAGATCCAGTACAAGGAGAAAATCTCAAAACATGGATTATGTTTAATTGTGCGTAAGTAAATACGTACAGTGTAAAAAATGTATTATTTTTTAAGTTTACCCGCTTACAAAAGGTATAAACAGTCCGGATTATGTTACAGCAAGTTTGTCGTAACTAGGGATGGGTACCGGAATTCGTTGGTAGAATCAAACAGTGCCATATTTCGATACCTTCATTTCTCGTAGCATCACGTCTGGTTACAGATTGGCATCGGCTCAAACGCTTTGCCGGGAAACAAGCACTCAAGCAGCACTTGAGCCGGACTGCCTTTAAGCACAGGTACAGTTTTCCATGAAGAATCAACTTAAATATATACTAAAACTCCACTTTTCAAAATATGCTAGCTAGTTGCTAATTTACATGAATTCTTCCTAGAACATGTTACCGATTAAGATTCTCGATTTTACATATATATATATATATATATATATATATATATATATATATATATATATATCAACACCTTCACATTTGCTAATCAAAACTATAACTAAGATGCACGTTACAATCATACAGCTAGTGTGTAATAAATACAATACTGGAATTTTCCGACCATAGGGTGCACCGGATTATAAGGCACACGGCCGATGAGCGGGTCTATTCAGGTGTATTTTGATACACAAGACGCACCGGATTATAGGACGCATTAAAGGGGTCATATTAAGATTTTTTTTTCTACATTTAAAACATTTCTGTCAGGAAGTGCTGGTGACAGACCCCAAGATGCAGAGATGGAAAGCTTGCTGCAGGAAAACATGACTTTTAGTGTCAGAAATAAAATGCAGGAAAACAGGATTAAGGAACCAGGCAAACTGGAAACAGCTAACAGCATACAGCAAACAAGAACCAGGAAACAGCTGACAATACTCCAGCACTGACTGGAGGGAAGCAGGTATAAATAGTAGCCGGCTGATTGACAACAGGTGTGGCCAGGCTGCCAATAAGCCGCAGGTGAGGGGAAACTCTCAGGGAGACAAGCAGGAAACTGAACCAAAATAAGAGAGCTGACGGGAAAATAAAACACAAACACAAAGGAAAAACTAAAACATAACCAACCTGTCAGTGACAAGCCTGACAATTTCCTTGTGGTCTACATAAGATGTGTGGTTCTTTTGTCAAAATCTTACATAGATTGTTTTACAGCCAATCTTCAAGCCGCTTTCTGACCGTGTCTTCAGGGTGCGCCGTTTAATGGACGGTCTTATTTACGTGCCTCCACTTCGACAGCGTCTTCTCCCTGTTGTATTTGTTGTACCGGTAGTTTTTAGCACTTCCATAGCGAAACTACTGACCGATTAAGTAGGAACTACATACTACTTTTTATTAGAAATAGCAATAGCGGAGGATGAATACCCCCCAACAAGAGGGTAGAGAAGAAGGGGCTTATTGACTACAGCGACGACTACAATGTCGGACGCTCGCAAACTTTTAAGACTTATGTAGATCGCAAACACACATCAACAGTAGGGCTGTGAATCTTGGGGCACCACACAATTTGATTTGATTCTTGGTGGTAACAATTCAATATCGATTCAAAATTTATATGTCAGGTTTTGTTGGTCTTGAAGCCCAAGATGCAGGTAAACATGACTTTTATGCCAAAAGGAAATAGTGCAACTGGGACGTGCACGAACATGGAACAATCATTGAGCCCTGTGTGCAGGGCAGGCCGATTTATAAAGAAGTCTAATTGGAAACCACTGACAGGTGTGGCCAGTCTGACAATCAGCGGCAGGTGAGGGGGGAAAGCGCTGAGGGAGACGTGCAGGAAAAGGAACTGAAAATAAGAGCACTACTCAGGAAATAAACAAATAAGGAAGCATAACCAGACGTAAATGTGACAGATCGTCCCACTATGGTTTTTTTAATAACATTGGATGCCAGTTGTATGATAACTACATTCCTCCATAAAATAGATAAACAGCTCTGATCAATGTCTATATTACTTCAAAGAAACTCATTTGCCTTAATAAAATGCTTCCCAAACATTTAATAAAGTCAAATACAAATGGGACAACACGAGGCGTATCCAACACTTCTCTTTTGTAAAGTAAATCTGTACAGCAAATATGGACATATACATCAACAATATGGCTGGACAGGACTGATTGGAAGAAAAAAACAACAACAAAATTTTTTTTGAATATAAATGTTTGCATTTTTTTTTTTTTTAGCAATTATGAATCATTACAAAAGAATCATAATTAATCTGAATTTTTTTGTTTTTTTTTACACCCCTAATTAGTAGGTACCATTAGGTCAGAAAAGTTGGTTTTGCATAATAGGTCAAAACAAAACACCAGATAATATGTCTCCTGATACAGTGTTTTTCAACCTTTTTTGAGCCAAGGCACGTTTTTTTAATTAAAAAAATATGGAGGCAAACCACCAGCAGAAAAGGTTAAAAAATGAAACTCCACCAGGTTGTCGTGCCTTATTTTGAGTTTGTTGTTGTTTCCTGTGTGTAGTGCTTTAGTTCCTGTCTTGCGCTGTTATTTTGGTGACTTTTCCTGTTTTGTTGGTGTTCTCCTGTTGCAGCTTCACGCCTTCCTTTGAGTGCTATTGCCTGCACCTGCTTTGTTTGTTGTGCATACGCTATCCTTCTTTGTGGGGACATTGTTGATTGTCATGTCATGTATGGGATGTACTTTGTGGACGCCGTCTTTGCTCCACACGCTGTAAGTTTTTGCTGTCGTCCAGCATTCTGTTTTTGTTGACTTTGTAGCCAGTTCAGTTTTGCTTTTGTTTGACATAGCCATCCCTATGCTTCAGTGCCTTTTCCTAGCGGGACTTGCCTTTTGTTCATTTTTGGTTTAGGCGTTACATACTTTTTTACCTGCACACTGTCTCCCGCTGTGCTCTGCATATTGGGATCACGACAAACCATCATCCACGCGTTCCAACTTCTACAAAGCAATGAACTACCTGCTGCCACCTACCGATATGGAGTATTACAAGATTACCCTGCCAAGCTCTACACAGCACAGGCACTAGACAACGGCACATTATTATGATTATTGAGTTGCAAAAAAATATTTTTGGGACTAATTAGGTGAAGTTGCATAATTTCCCACGGCACACTAGTGTGCCACAGTGGTTGAAAATCACTGTCCTAATAGATGCCATTTTGGGGCCCGTTACACACACCATGATAATACCCGTATGTTGAAGCACAGTATGTTTGAGTAGGGTAGCCGCAACCTTACCAAAGTCCTACTAAAGCATTTTGACAGATTTTTAAAGCGCCGTGTGTAATGTTCTATATTCTCAATTAAACATCAAAGCTTTGGTGTTGCTTGCTTACGGGTACTTGCTCGCGTCATTTATTGAACAGCCGTCAACTTGCAGTCACCACGTATTACTTATGTGGGACTGCCATTTACTGGTCGGACTTATAATTGCACCGTCTACCAAATAAAAATGCTTCGAGGTCGGTAAGCACAACACGTACATTAGGCGCAACGGGTTATAAGGCGCACTGTCGATTTTTGAGAAAATGAAAGGATTTTAAGTGTGCTTGATAATACGGCACTTAAAATTTAAACACATTGTAGCCTATACACTACTGCCATCTAATGTCTTGGAATCGCAACTGCGTGTAAAGTCCACTATATAACACAGCACAGTACAGTGGTTGCAAATGAGACATAAAAGTGTAAAAAAAACAAGATAACTGGACAGCACAGCTCAGTCTTAAATAGTAGATTAAATAAAAAATCTTTATTTTTTTTACAAACATAAACACTTAACACATTTTAACACACACAAAAGTACGAAACATGTATACCATTGAGAAGAGGAATCGATTCAAATGCGAAAGGTACCCATCCCTAGTCATAACAGAGAGAGAGACATTAAGGGTTTGGTGTGAGTAGTCCAATCCTACGGTGTTTGGACCCACGTCTCAGCTGAAGTCCAACACCTTTCCACAATAAAAGAGCTTCCTCTTCTTTGGCATCATAAGAAAGCACAATTCCATGCACACGCACGTTCTCACACCTCGCATGTTCTTAACGATAACTGAGACAACTCATAATATGAATAAAATTCAAAGACTCAAAATCAATCCAAAGTCAAACGTACGCTGCATAATAAATACGTGTCATCTAATTAATGTGTTCAGTCTTGCGCAGGTCTACAACTTTGTCACTGAAGTCCTTTGACAAACTTGTGATCTTGGTTGAGAAATTTAAAACGAGGACAATGATTCTGTGACAGGTATGTTTTAACCACATCAATTACCAGAGTCTTGGGGTACTTTTTAAAAAAAAGGATAGGACAAGGGATGTCCGATAATGGCTTTTTTGCCGATATCCGATATTCCGATATTGTCCAACTCTTAATTACCGATACCGATATCAACCGATACCGATATATATAGTCGTGGAATTAACACATCACTATGCCTAATTTTGTTGTGATGCCCCGCTGGATGCATTAAACAATGTAACAAGGTTTTCCAAAATAAATCAACTCAAGTTATGGAAAAAAATGCCAACATGTCACTTGCCATATTTATTATTGAAGTCACAAAGTGCATTATTTTTAACATGCCTCAAAACAGCAGCTTGAAATGTGGGACATGCTCTCCCTGAAATAATCCTGATACCCACTACAACTATAGGAAACACTGTACTTTGACTTTCACAAAATGTTTTTTTTTTTTTTTTAAACATGCCTCAAAACAACAGCTACAAAAACAATGAAGGCACACAGCTTCAGTCCAGAGTGTACTATAAACTGGGCTCAATCTGCCCTGTTCTTAACGTATTCGTATGAGTAACAAAAATGTGCAAATAAAAACAAGAAAGGCACAAAAATAAAAAAAACTGCTTCAGTCTAGACTAGTAGATAACACAGCCATCCTTTAAAGTGCATGGGGAAAAAGGCACAAAACATAAATAAAACAGCTTCACTCAGTCCAGATTATGAGTCTATTTTTGCAACAGATGAAGCTGAAAGAGTGGGCTAATTCTTTTTCTCCTTGTCATCACGTGTGAGAGGTAGATTTTTCTGAATGAAAACAAGCATCTGCAAGGGGTTGTGGGTATTTGTTCTGTTGTGTTTATGTTGTGTTACGGTGCGGATGTTCTCCCGAAATGTGTTTGTCATTCTTGTTTGGTGTGGGTTCACAGTGTGGCGCATATTTGTAACAGTGTTAAACCTCTTTATACGGCCACCCTCAGTGTGACCTGTATGGCTGTTGATCAAGTATGCTTGCATCCGCTAGTGCGTGTGTCAAGCCGTAGATATTATGTGACTGGGTCAGTACGCAAAGGCAGCGCCTTGAAGGATTAATTGGGGCTCTGTACATCTTCCTGCGTTCGTGTACACAGCGGCGTTTTAGAAAGTCACAAATTTTACTTTTGGAAACCGATACCGATGATTTCCGATATTGCTTTTTAAAGCATTTATCGGCTGATAATATCGGCGGTCCGATGTTATCGGACATCTCTAGATAGGACCAATGATTCCCGGGCGCCAGCCACCGCTGCTGCCCGCTGCTCCCCACTGCTCCCCTCACCTCCCAGGGGCTGATCAAGGGTGATGGGTCAAATGCAGAGAATAATTTCACCACACCTTGTGTGCGTGTGACAATCATTGGTACTTTAACTTTAAATCCTGTGCTTTCTGGTGAGATTAGTCTGTGGGGGTCAGAATACTTGCTGATTTGTAGAATATCCAATCATATTTCCATCATAATGTTTTTTTGTAAAATTTAAAAACAATTCATTAGTAGGATATATATCTATACTCAAATATGACCAACATAGTACAAACATAAACAGTGTTAACTGACAAGCATACAAAATCAAGACGTCTACCAGATCAGTGACATGCGCGTTCTTTCCCTCACAATGTGTTTAATGTTCATGCAACAGAAACCCCTTGATTTATCTGATTACCTAATAGTCTTTTAGGCTAAGGGATGAGTCATTTCAGTTTCCACTTTGAAGGAGACACTGATAGAGAACAAAATAATACGCTCCAAGGACAACTCAGGTGAAGGCAATGGAATAAAGAAAGCCTTGCAGTACTGCATGTATTCTTGAGATGGAAATTTGTTGTTTGCTTTTGGCTGTTTTACTACTGAGTGAATACTTATAAAAAAAAGTGTGTGTTAGCAGCTTAGGCCCAAAGATACGTGAAATGTGTAGAAACAACATCTCGTTGCTCCAATAGAGCGTATGTATTACACAAACCCCAAAACCAGTGAAGTTGGCACGTTGTGTAAATGGTAAATAAAAACAGAATACAATGATTTGCAAATCCTTTCCAACCTATATTCAATTGAATAGACTGCAAAGACAAGATACTTAACGTTCGAACTAGAAAATGTTGTTATTTTTTGCAAATATTAGCTCATTTAGAATTTGATGCCTGCAACATGTTTCAAAAAAGCTGGCACGAGTGGAAAAAAAGACTGAGAAGGTTGAGGAATGCTCCTCAAAGACTTATTTGGAACATCCCACAGGTGAACAGGAATTGGGAACAGGTGGGTGCCATGATTGGGTATAATAGCAGCTTCCATGAAATGCTCAGTCATTCACAAACAAGGACGGGGCGAGGGCCACCACTTTGTAAACAAATGCGTGAGAAAATTGTCGAACAGTTTAAGAACAACATTTCTCAACGAGCTATTGCAAGGATTTAGGGATTTCACCATCTATTGTCCGTAATATCATCAAAAGGTTCAGAGAATCTGGAGAAATCACTGCACGTAAGAGGCAATGCCCGTGACTTTGATGCCTCTGGCGGTGCTGCATCAAAAAGCGACATCAGTGTGTAAAGGATATCACCACATGGGCTCAGGAACACTTCAGAAAATCCCTGTCACTAACTACAGTTTGTCGCTACATCTGTAAGTGCAAGTTAAAACTCTAATATGCAAAGCGAAAGCCATTTATCAGCAACACCCAGAAGCGCCGCTGGCTTCACTGGGCCCAAGCTCATCTAAGATGGACTGATGCAATGTGGAAAAGTGTTCTGTGGTCTGACGAGTCCACATTTTATATTGTTTTTGAAAACTGTGGACGTCTTGTCCTCCGGAACAAAGAGGAAAAGAACCATGCGGACTGTTATAGGTGCAAAGTTGAAAAGCCAGCATCTGTGATGGTATGGGGGTGTATTAGTGCCCAAGACATGGGTAACTTACACATCTGTGAAGGCACCATTAATGCTGAAAGGTACATACAGGTTTTGGAGCAACATATGTTGCCATCCAAGCAACGTTATCATGGACGCCCCTGTTTATTTCAGCAAGACAATGCCAAGCCACGTGTTACAACAGTGTGGCTTCATAGTAAAAGAGTGCGGGTACTAGACTGGCCTGTCTGTAGTCCAGACCTGTGTCCCATTGAAAATGTGTGGCGCATTACTAAGCCTAAAATACCACAACAGAGACCCCGGACTGTTGAACAACTTAAGCTGTACATCAAGCAAGAATGGGAAAGAATTCCACCTGAGAAGCTTAAAAAATGTGTCTCCTCAGTTCCCAAACGTTTACTGAGTGTTGTTAAAAGGAAAGGCCATGTAACACAGTGGTGAACATGCCCTTTCCCAACTACTTTGGCATGTGTTGCAGCCATGAAATTCTAAGTTAATTATTATTTGCAAAAAAAAAAAAAAAGTTTATGAGTTTGTACCCCGCCTTCCGCCCGAATGCAGCAGAGATAGGCTCCAGCATCCCCCGCGACCCCAAAAGGGACAAGCGGTAGAAAATGGATGGATGGAGTTTGAACATCAAATATCTTGTCTTTGTAGTGCATTCAATTGAATATGGGTTGAAAAGAATTTGCAAATCATTGTATTCCGTTTATATTTACATCTAACACAATTTCCCAACTCATATGGAAACGGGGTTTGTACATACAGGTTTTGGAGCAACATAGGTTGCCATCCAAGCAACGTTATCATGGACCCCCCTGTTTATTTCAGCAAGACAATGCCAAGCTACGTGTTACAACAGCGTGGCTTTGTAGTAAAAGAGTGCAGGTACTAGACTGGCCTGTCTGTAGTCCAGACCTGTCTCCCATTGAAAATGTGTGGCGCATTATGAAGCCTAAAATACCACAACAGAGACCAGACACGTGCACACATAGGGCCCTATGGGTGCCTGAGCCCCTTCCCTTTTTTGCCTCGTCTTAAAAAGTGCCCTCTGCCTGTGTGTGTGTGTTTTTTTTCTTTTTTTTTTTCTTTAAACAACATTAATAAATTCCTGTCAGGGATGTAAAAAAACAAACAAACAAACAAAAAAACAGCGGTACAAAAACTCCACGTTTTTTTGTAATACTGGGTTGTTTGAGTTCGAGTGAGTGAGTAAGTGAGAGGAGAGCGAGCCAAGTTACTGCGCCCCTGAGACGTGACAGTGGAGCAACTTGAACCTGTGAGTTATGGTCTAGTCGCCGTCCACTTATTCAGCATCTAATATGGGTAATATTGCAGAAAAACGCTGTATTATTCTATTATTCAATGTGTCAGCTTCTGTTTTTGCCGGACGTCGGAGCACAGCGCATCAATTGAGCACGGCACATCAAGTCCGCACAGAGCAGAGCGGATCTGCGGGACAAGAAGTAGTGTACAAAATAAAACACCGGGTTAATTTTCAAAATAAAATGCACTGTGTTTACGGCGGATCACATTTTTCTCACAGTAGAGTTTTAGATATAAAGTTTATTGTGACTTTGCTATTACTGTGTGGGTTAACAAAATAATAATAATAATAATGATAATAATAACAATAATAATAATAAGAATAATGATAATGATAATAATTATTATTATTATTATTATTTATTTATTTATTTATTATTTTTATTTTTTTAATAATAATAATTTCAGCATTCTGGGGATATAAGATGTAGGTTATCTGTTAGGAATATTACCATCTGTATTTAAACTTGATTCATGTTGATTATGCCTGCAGCACAATGCCAAAAAAAGAAAGGATACAGCCCTCTACTGGCCCCTGGTCCATATTTTTGGCCCTGTATTGCGTTTCAGTTGTTTAGTCTGACCATTAAGTGGGAAAGACCATAAGTTACAACTTGATGGTGTTTTCATCAAGTTAAGGGAAGGACAGATTTTCACATTGAAGTTTTTTCCATTTGGGTATTTATTTTTGTATTTTTTTTCAAAGTTCATGTTGCACTGTTCAATGTTCAATATTAAAGTGCTTATCTTTAACAATAAATAGCCTAATAATAAACCAGTGTTTTGTTGCTTTTCATGTCTTCCAAGCCTATGATAATGTGAATTAACTCATTATGACCATAATTTGTTGACACAAAAGAAATGGCAATCACTTTTACCTACAAAGGACACACAGCTAAGTAGTTAGCTTCCTGTTAGCAAATTTAATTTTACATTAATTTCCATATTGTGTAAAGGACCAAAAAAAAAATTCCTGCCCTTTTCTGACTTTGAGCCCCTGCCCCTCTATAATCATGTGCACGTCCCTGACAGAGACCCCGGACTGTTGAACAACTTAAGCTGTACATCAAGCAAGAATGGGAAAGAATTCCACCTGAAAAGCTTAAAAAATCGATCTCCTCAGTTCTCAAACGTTTACTGATTGTTGTTTAAAGGAAAGGCCATGTAACACAGTGGTAAAAATGCCCCTGTGCCAACTTTTTTGCAATGTGTTGCTGCCATTAAATTATAAATTAATGATTATTTGAAAAAAAAAAATACTTTTCTCAGTTCGATTATTAAATATCTTGTCTTTGCAGTCTATTCAATTGAATATAAGTTGAAAAGTTGCAAAGCATTGTATTCTGTTTTTGTTTACGAATTACACAACGTGCCAACTTCACTGGTTTTGGATTTTGTACTTAAAAAGTTATCTATTCAGAGTTAAAGTATTTACATACTGTATTTAAATGTGTCAATTAATTTACAATAAGTCATGGGTGAGCTGGAGCCTATCACAGTTGACTTGGGGAAAGAGGCAGCCTGGACAGGTCGCCAGCCAGTCACAGGGCATATTTACACCATGCAGATACTGAAAATATTATTGTTATGACAAGGAAAACTAATTTTTCCGCAATCATTTGTCAAATGTGACAATTCATCCAATAGTTATTAGTAATAATAATAATTATTGCTATTATTGCTATAGTTAGTTATAATTATTGCTTGCTTCCCGCTTATGCTTACAGTGGTTCTGCTCTTCGATTTTTGTTAGCAATCCGTTCCAAAGATTGTATTAAAACAGTTTTTCCTAATAAAAAATAAAGTAAATCAAATGAATCCCTTCCAAACGTCCACACATATTACCATAAAACACGTTTTACAGCAAATAATGAAATACATTTAAATGACAAATGAAATGGATTATTGAAGATTTTACGACGTCAATTTATGTTTATTGAAGACACCTGTTGTTGAAGACGGTGATGAGCGAAAAGAAAGTAGGGCAGGTGAGAGCCATGCGAACGTCATTGTCATACAGAGGAACCTCGATTTACGAATCTCTCATTGCACAAACTTTCGATTCACGGACCGCAGACCGAATAAAAAAAATATGCTTTGGTGTGTGAACCTTGTTTCAGTGTTCAAACGTTTCATCCACCCATTGTGTGCTCCGCAGCATAGCCATTTTGTGCCAGGCAGCACAGCCATTAGCAGTACTGTCGTTAGCTAGTGTGCTATTACGTTTGTAATTGTGGGCTTTTTAAGTGTTTGTTTACAGCACCAATATGACTCCAAAGAAAGTACTGCACAAGCAATGTGCGGTTTGACACATTCAGGAAGTATCTACAGTGTTGTCGACACTGCCTCCTCGCACCCCTACCACCCCACGCCAAGAAGATTTTTTTTTTTTTATTCCTAAAAATTGTAACAACCTGCCTGGTAAAGTTAAGGAGTTTTGTGATTTCCAACTGTGAGTGCACCACAGGGCTAGTGACAGTGTGTGTGCGTGTCGGCAGGGCGGCTGCATAGGAAGAGAACAGTTTAGCTTATTAAATATACAATTGATCCATCATCCCTTTTTTATGTTTGTTTGATATACAGTACTGTATAGCGCTTAAAGTTGTGTTCAAAATGTACAAACTTGCCATTATTGATGTTTTCATTGTTTCTTATGAAGAAATTTGCTTCGATATACAAACTTTTATTTACGATCCCTGTTCAAGAACCATTCCAGTCCGTAAATCGTAGATCCACTGTACTTTGCTACGATGTTTTTCTTGAACTCAATAGTTTTTCTCACCTTTTTATCAAAGTGATGGCACATGTAACTATATTTGGGTCATATTGAATTGTTTTGCAGTTATAAAAAATAAAAAAATGCACAAAGACTCAGTCACCAATGCGTGGTTTGCGCACTTGATTCTGGCGGAATGATACAGAGGCAAACTGAATAGTTTGTTAGGAGCAATGTTTGGCCAAAATACAGAAGACGGGAAAAACTTTTAACCAAAATTTTTGTTGAAAACCGCATTATACAAAAAGGGGTATGAAAACCGAAGTACCACTGTACATCACTTAAGTCAGGGGCATCAAACTAATTTTAGATCGGGGGCCACATGGAAAATGTACTCCCAAGTGGGCCGGACTGGTAAAATCACGGCACGATGACTTAAAAATCAAGACAACTTCAGATTGTTTTCTTTGTTTAAAAATAGAACAAGCACATTCTGAAATTGTACAAATCATAATGTTGTTGTTGTTTTTTTTACACTTACATGTTGCGATTAATAGTATTCTGTCCTTATTTGTCGTTTTATATGTTTTCTGAATAAATTATGTGATAATGTTCGTCAGTCAACTCATTGGTGTTCATTTTCAATCTATCAAGATACAAAAATTATATCAAAGTCTAATTACAGTATGTTATTTATTAGGAGTGTGGGGAAAAAATCGATTCGAATTCGAATCGCGATTCTCACGTTGTGCCATTCAGAATCGATTCTCATTTTTTTTAAATCGATTTTATTTTTTGTATTTATTTATTTATTATTATTATTATTAAAAAAAAGAATTGTTTTTTTTTTAATTAATCAATCCAACAAAACAATACACAGCAATACCACGGTGTGGCGAAGTTGGTAGAGTGGCCGTGTCAGCAATCGGAGGGTTGCTGGTTACTGGGGTTCAATCCCCACCTTCTACCATCCTAGTCACGTCCGTTGTGTCCTTGGGCAAGACACTTCACCCTTGCTCCTGATGGCTGCTGCTTAGCGCCTTGCATGGCAGCTCCCGCCATCAGTGTGTGAATGTGTGTGTGAATGGGTGAATGTGGAAATACTGTCAAAGCGCTTTGAGTACCTTGAAGGTAGAAAAGCGCTATACAAGTATAACCCATTTATCATTTATATCATTTACCATAACAATGCAATCCAATTCCAAAACCAAACCCGACCTAGCAACACTCAGAACTGCAATAAACAGAGCAATTGAGAGGAGACACAAACACGACACAGAACAAACCAAAAGTAGTGAAACAAAAATGAATATTATCAACAACAGTATCAATATTAGTTACAATTTCAACATAGCAGTGATTAAAAATCCCTCATTGACATTATCATTAGACATTTATACAAATTTAAAAAAGAACAATAGTGTCACAGTGGCTTACACTTGCATCGCATCTCATAAGCTTGACAACACACTGTGTCCAATATTTTCACAAAGATAAAATAAGTCATATTTTTGGTTCATTTAATAGTTAAAACAAATTTACATTATTGCAATAAGTTGATAAAACATTGTCCTTTACAATTATAAAAGCTTTTTACAAAAATCTACTACTCTGCTTGCATGTCAGCAGACTGGGGTAGATCCTTCTGAAATCCTATGTATTGAATGAATAGAGAATCGTTTTGAATTGGGAAAAAATCGTTTTTGAATCGAGAATCGTGTTGAATTGAAAAAAAAATTGATTTTGAATCGAATCGTGAGGCCAAGAATCGATATTCAATCGAATCGTGGGACACCCAAAGATTCACAGCTCTATTAT
Source organism: Entelurus aequoreus (assembly GCF_033978785.1). Lineage (NCBI taxonomy): Eukaryota > Metazoa > Chordata > Actinopteri > Syngnathiformes > Syngnathidae > Entelurus > Entelurus aequoreus. The sequence continues at coordinate 20,418,239 of NC_084752.1, read as the reverse complement.
TTATGTAGTTTGATCACTTTCCTCGACTGATGTACTAACATCATGTGGTTTATTTTGTACATATGTAGCATCATCAATAAAGATACAAAGATTTGCCATTGCGACATCCAGTGGACAGCAGTTTCTTTCATTAAAAAATCTCAGGTTAATTTTTATACTTAGCAAACTCATCCCGCGGGCTGGATAAAACCTGTTTGCGGGCCTGATCCGGCCCCCGGGCCGTACTTTTGACACCCCTGACTTAAGTGAATTTAGAAGAGAAGACGGAACACGTTCTCGTTATGATGATTGAAACCTGTAACTTTGCTGTGTTCAGCTCTCCGCAGTGGAAACTACCAAAGCGGCCGTGGGAGTATTCGCCCCGGCATCGCTTTCAGGGGTCATGTCTACCAACCAACTGAAATGGCTCTTGTCATGAATGGCGGATCGGTAAGTAAACTCCCTTTTTTTTTTTTTTAAATACCTGTTGTCAACAACTACACAAATGGACTCACCTGACCACTCCCTTGTCACCACCTTATAGATGCCCACGGCGCCGATTAATTACACTGGAAGACGCCTCTGGTAAAGCTATCGTCTGCTCCTTCGTGTTCTGATGCCTAACCGGGAGAAATGACTGAACGTCAAAACATATCATATAAGATGGATAATCAAATACAGTGACAGGAAGTATTGGAGGAGGACCAATAAAAACTGCAGGACATGAATTCCCCCCACTTACCTGTACATCTCAACTGTCCTTTGAATGTCTCACACTGTTTTTTTCTCGCCTTTTGGCTCTTCCTTTAAGAGTTATTATCTGAATGACATTATAGAGCGCTTGTTCAGGGGTCTCCAAATCCTACATCGTGCGCACATGAATGTAACAGAAAGATGGGTAACATAAAAAGCCATTTATTACGACATTCCCCAGCCACAACATTAGGCACACCTGCAGAATGTTACGCCCAAAACAACAGCTGTATCAAAAATATATTTTCCTCTTATGCACCAAAGTATTTATCAAAGTAAACACAGTCAGCATGATGCAACCACAATAACAACCTTTTTGTGAATCGAATGCTTATCTGCAGGTGTACCTAATGGTGTGACCAGTGAATATACTGTATAAATAAACTGTATATATGACATACAGTACGAGGTTTAAGCTATCTTGGATGCTGTAATTTTGCACTTTATTAGAACTAATTTGGTTTCTATGTAGTAATATTTGAGATTTTGTAAAAAAAAAAATACAATTGTATGTATTTTGTCAGGATTTTCAGTGTTTTATAAGATTTTAACGTCCATACTGAGTGGGAAAATACAAAAGAGAAATATTGTCCCGATGGGAAGCTGGTCCTCATCAATAATTTGACTGTGTTTGACGTCGTATCAACCAGTTTTAGAGTGTTTAAGCTAAGGATTCCAAAAGTGAAAGCGTGTGGACGACCTGCTACTCTTACAGTGTTGCTGCAAACATGTAACAGTTGTATTTATTTTTTGTGCTTAAGGTTAAGAGGAAACTTGTTTACACTACTGCCATACACATACTGACTATTGGTGTGAGTATTCAAATGTATGAATAACAATAAGCTTACGTGGAGAGAGCATTTTCACCAAAAGGTCATTGTAATCAAATCACTGGGAACATTTTGGACCGAATCTGTTTTGCTGACTAATTAATGAGCTATTGTTCAGTTTACTGTAATGTTGCTTTTGTGAGTGACATTTTTGCTCCAAGTTTATATCCTGCAAATGTCATCATTACATGATTGTTATGTACTAGAATGATATAACTTACTTTTGATCAATTTTGTTATTCAAATGTAAAAACCGCTGGTATTTACCTTTAATGATCTAATGGCAATTGATTGCACTGTCACCGTTTTATGGCAGCATAACATGAATGTTTGTATTGTGATTTGCACAGAGTAAGACTAATACATCAGTGCACATTTTCTTCTAAATGTTGCCTTCATTTGCTATCTCCCAATGTCTTTATGATATGCCATAAACTAATTATTTATTCAATTTTTCTATTGCTGGTTTTTTAAGTCATAAACCATGGCTTGAATTCTTATTATTAATAATTAGTGTAAATATATATATATATATATATATATATATATATTTATATATATAGGCGAGGTTTCTGTGGTTTATCCGTTATACAGTGCTCAATACCGGGGTAGAGCGGAATATACATTAGGTCAGGAAAAAACACAGAGGCTATATCATCCCTACAAGCCTGTTATATAATCAGATTATATTTTTCCTGACCTAACATATATATATATATATATATATATATATATATATATATATATATATATATATATATATATATATATATATATATATATATATATATATATATATATATATATATATATATATATATATACGTATATATATATATATGTGTGTATGTATATATGTATATATATATATATGTGTGTATATATATATATATATATATATATATATATATATATATATATATATATATATATATGTGCGTATGTATATATATATATATATATATATATATATATATATATATATACATATATATATATATATATATGTATATATATATGTGTGTATGTATATATATATATATATATATATATATATATATACATATATATATGTATATATATGTGTGTATGTATATATATATATATATATATATATATATATATATATATATATATATATGTGTGTGTGTGTGTATATATATATATACACATATATAAATATATATATATATGTATATGTGTGTATATATGTATATGTGTGTGTATATATATATATATATATATATATATATACTGTATATATATATATGTATATATATCTATATATGACATAATATATATAATTATGTATATATATATGACATAATATATATAATTATGTATGTATATATATATATGTATATATTTATATATATATATATATATATATATATATATATATATATATATATATATATATATATATATATATATATATATATATATATATATATATATATATATATATATATATATATATATAGTTATAGTTTTACTTTATTTCGAACATGCATACAGTTACAGTTACCTATTTCCAGTTTTTCATTACAACATGTCCGAAAAGAAGTAAAAAGAAGCAGAGCTTATTTAATCCTATTCCTTTTCCATTTCCTAGCAATTACTACAACATTTAATTCACTGTCTGTTTTCAATTAATACACAATTTAACTCCATAAGTAATAAATAATATAGTTTTCAATAAATAGTTAAATACATTGCAATTCACATAAAGAGATGAATGAGCTTTCTAATTTTCAATACAGTTCAAAGAGTTTATCAGAATTATTGTTGATATTATCATTATCATCATATTTGTTATTGTTTGTTTATTCATTTATTTTATTCAAAGTAAACTAAACTTAAAATTCAAAACATTTAAATATAATTATTTTATGACCAAAAAGACAAGATCACGGGTACAAGTGGCGGAATATCCGGGAGGAGCTCAAAGTATAGCCGCTGCTCCTCCACATGGAGAGGAGCCAGATGAGGTGGTTCGGACATCTGGTCAGGATGCCACCCGAACGCCTCCCTAGGGAGGTGTTTAGGGCACGTCCGACCGGTAAGAGGACACGGGGAAGACCAAGGAAGACTATGACCCCTGGCTGGCCTGGGAACGCCTCGGGATCCCCAGGCAGGAGCTGGACGAAGTGGCTGGGGAGAGGGAAGTCTGGGCTTCTCTACTTAGGCTGCTGCCCCCGCGACACGACCTCGGATAAGCGGAAGAAGATGGATGGATGGATGGATTTTATTTTATTAATAATAACATAAGTATATAATATTGTTATTGTTTTTATTATCATCGTTATTATTGTTGTGTACTTTTTACTCAAAACAAAGCAAACTTAAAACTAAAACAGCGTTAATACTTTTGTTTTTATTGTAATTGCACCAAATGACACAAAAAATCGCAATGAATGCACTGATTGCATAAAACAATCTAAAAAAAACATTTGGATAAAACTGAACGTCGTTGCTCTGCACGCTCATCTCGTTGCTAACCGGAAGCTGAACAATCTACTTCCTGGTTGCGAAGGTCGACCTTTCTCCACGTGAATTAAACAAAGTTTTCAAAGTAAGTGAAAAAGAACTGTCGTGTTTACATTATAATACTTTGTACGCAATGTTATTACATGTGTGTCGTCGTGTGTTTGTAAAGACAACAATTACCTTTTGGCGGGTTCTGCTGCTTAGCTTCACCATGCTAAGAGCTAGCTAGCATGGTTCAAATCAATAAACCCCTTCTTCTAACAACGATAACAAGAGGTTTTTTTAAAATGGTGTACAACGAAAACATGTTCACAATGCGACTAAACATTAATTCAAAGCCGAACAGCCAGCCATGTAATAACAAGGTGTAGTAAGAGAACATCCATCCATCCATTTCCTACCGCTTGTCCCTTTCGGGGTCGCGGGGGTTGCTAGCCTATCTCAGCTGCATTCGGGCGGAAGGCAGTGTACACCTTGGACAAGTCGCCACCTCATCACAGGGCCAACACAGATAGACAGACAACATTCACACACTAGGGCCAATGTAGTGTTGCCAGTCAACCTATCCCCAGGTGCATGTCTTCCATCTATTTTCTACCTCTTGTCCCTTATTGTCTGTGACAAAATGATGAAGTCGCCTCATTGACGTTGCTAATTGATTGTTAATGATTGGTATACTCACTATTATTTTTATTCAGCTTATGCTAAGTTGATATGCTGAACAAACAAGAGGCTCTTAAAACAACTACAGCCTATTGACATCAAGTATAGAGAGAATAAAAACAGCTATATTGAATAGAATAGAATATATCTTTGTCATTGTACATTGTACAACGAAATTGCAAGCAAAACTAATTTAGTGCAAATTCATAACACATAAGAACATAGATAAAAATACATAAAAATACCAAGCACACAGCTCATTATTGTCGTCTTGTGTTCAGCGACACTATTGCTATCGGGTAAAAAGTGTTCTTAAGTCTGTTTGTCCGGCATTTTATTGTCCTGTATCTTCTGCCTGAGGGCAGCAGTTCAAAAAGTTGATGTCCAGGGTGAGATGGGTCCCTTATGATGTTTTGGGCCTTTTTGAGGCACCTGGCACTGTACAGTTCATCTAGGGAGGGGAGAGAGCAGCCAGTGAACTTCATGGCAGTTTGTATTCATTTCAGACGGATTCCGACGAGGACGTGATATTTGTACGTGAAAGTACTGCACCAGCATCCAGGAAGATCACTATTGATCAGGTAAATCAATCAATCAATCAAAGTTTATTTATATAGCCCTAAATCACGAGTGTCTCAAAGGGCTGCACAAGCCACAACGACATCTTCGGCTCAGATCCCACATCAGGGCAAGGAAAAACTCAACCCAATGGGCTACAATGAGAAACCTTGGAGGGGACCGCAGATGTGGGGCGACCGGTGCAATGGATGTCGAGTGGATCTAGTTAATAATGTGAGAGTCCAGTCCATAGTGGGTAAATTATGTAAGGTTCCATCCATCCATCCATTTTCTACCGCTTGTCCTTTCTGGGGTCGCGGGGGGGTGCTGGAGCCTATCTCAGCTGCATTCGGGCAGTAGGTAGGGTACACCCTGGACAAGTAGCCACCTCATCGCAGGGTTCAATAAAACGCATTTGCAGTCATACCTTGGACATATTTAGAGTTCATAGCCAAATGCAACAGTTTAATTGGTAGCTTTTAGCCAGAAAAGACGCAAGACTGTGACAATAATAAATATTCATTAAAACAAAAAATATTTTCATTAGGGCTGGGCGATGTGGACAAAAAAGTTTGTCTCGATATATTTTTACTTAAACTCGATATCCGATATATATCTCAATGTATTTTCCTGTGAAGTGAATGACAACTGTACTGTAAACAGTCAGTGACACTTTTATTAACCCAGTTAGTCAAGATGGGTATTAACAGCACAGAAAAGAAACTGTTTAAGTAGCACAGAATTACATAACATAAATAGAATTATGTATCTATGATCTTCCTCACTTCGGCATACATTTTTGGCAGCATTTCTCGTGCGAAATATGCAAATGGAAACAGTTTTGATTTAGGCTTATATGGTAAACAACTCAAATGAATGTTTTATCCAGAGGCATACATTTGTCCAAATGTGTCCAAGTAGATGCATTGTGGGTTTCCTGGACGTGGTCTACAACGCTAAAAGAAAAATGTAAGGAAGAGAATCCCTCTGCCAGCTTCCACTAGTTTTTTTAAATATATAAATCGCCCGCTTGAAAATTCCTTCTTCTCTTCTATGACTTTCTCGTTGTCATTTGGGATGTCTGTTGTGATTTCCCTTCCTGGTTCCATGACCCGCCCTATCTCGCCTCTGATTGGCCTGTCCCTAACCAATTGTGACTCATCATAGTAAACAACCAACCAAGCATGTCTTGGAAGAAGGAAGGGGAGGTTGTTTAGTAGCCCATGAGAGGGAGTGACTAGCGGGGTAGAACAAGGAACACAACAAATAAGCGATGTTTGGTCATTTTTACAAGACATGCACCTGGGGATAGGTTGATTGGCAACACTAAATTGTGTGTGAATGTGAGTGTGAATGTTGTCTGTCTATCTGTGTTTGCCCTGCGATGAGGTGGCGACTTGTCCAGGGTGTACCCCGCCTTCCGCCCAATTGTAGCTGAAATAGGCTCCAGCGCCCCCCGCGACCCCGAAGGGAATAAGCGGTAGCAAATGGATGGATGGATGGGGATGGTAATTTTAACGTGAAATAAATTATATAGATATTACGTTATTTCTTCATTCATATCTTGTTTAAAAATATATCGATACATCTTACAAACTTGATGTATCGCCCAGCCCTAATCTAAATATTTTTTTTGCATTTTCATCCAGACACTTAATCAGTACAAGAATACTACTGTTTAAAAATATAGTCGGTACGGGTAGAGAAAAAAATTAATTCACGTCAGAATCGTGAGTCTTTTTTACTAAGATTTAAAGAAAATCTACAACTTTTATTAACCGATTATTAAAAAGATGTTTTTAAGCCATCCCCACGCTCTCGCTCAGTGTACTGATTGTCTGGTATTGGCCACCATAGCGGAGGTTTAGCTGCCTGTCACAACACGATCCGTACCAGAAGACGCGATTGCCCTACGTATGCGCAAGGACCACGTCACTTCTTGTCAACTGATTTTATAGCAGCTACATTCGTGCATGCCGTCACTGATACCATTTTTTTTTTTTGGTAAATAATCTATTTCAATAAACAAAACAAACATTTAGAAACTTTTTTTCAGACACGGTCGAGATTAATCTTCAATAACAGTATATAGATTCACCGATCACAACATTACGTACACCTGCCTACTCTTGTATCGGTACAGAGCTGCATAAGAAAAGGCTGCTTTTACTAGTAATTATGTCACACATCTGTGTTATTGTGCGTGTACGAATGTCGCAATGGCGTCGTCTTATCCCGTCAGAGTTTAGTGGCTAATCGATTTCGTAGTCGTCCACCTCAACAAAACAGTCCCGTGGAAAAATAAAAACAGAAGTACTTAATTTATAGACATCAAAGCATGCGGTAGGGGGTTGAAACTAGATGGAATAACACCAGAGGCTGCAGGAAACGGTCACAACCATCTCACAGCCTGAAGCTGACGGGGAGGAGGTTGGCTGAAAGACATGAGAAATGCCCGAAAATGTACGTCTATCACATTGTGACGTCACACAGTATCAACTGACACAAAATACTGTAAAACACAGCATTTAGAAGCTTCCAAAACGTGAAAGCTCATGCCCAAAAGCATGAACTAGGTATGTGCCGTTTGATCAGCCACTGATCGATTTTTGTGAAAAGAATAATCGTAGATTATTGCCTTTTAATGCCGATCACTAACGCCGATCCTCTCTGGCTGACAAGCGATTAGCGATGTAGACGACGTCCAGGAAATCCATAATGCGTCTACTTGGCCACATTTGGACAAATGTATGCGTCTGGATAAAACAATGCCCAACACATTAATTTGAGTTGTTTACCATGTAAGCCCAAATCAAAACTGCAATCGACATGGAAGATGTGGAATACCTATTTAAGAACACACATGATTTTGGCAGACATGTGATGACTTTTGCTACAGTGTAGCCTGTCTAAATGCTAAATTTAATTTTCATTGCCCCCCTTGTCACCCCCACCAAGGCACCTCGCTGGACCTTGCTGGGGACCTCTGGCCCCTGGACCCCCAGCTTATTTTTAGTCTTTTTCATTAAGTTCAAATCACATGCCTGTTGTTGCGACTCGCCAGACAAGATTCATAAGAGTTTTTGGGCCTTTTGAAAAGTTAAATGTTAATTATATTTGGTGGCAGGTCTTTAAGTTTGGTTTTGTTCCCCACATAGGTGAAGAGATTTGCTCTGCAAAAAGACATTGATCAAGAATCTCTACCTAAGCAGCATTGTGAGGTTTGTTGCATGCACACAACCACTGCAGTCAAATTAGGAAAACAAATGTAATGTATAAAATATTGCTATATTTATTTGCTCAGAAAAACCCAAGGAGTTCTTCTGTAAGCACATCAAACGACGAGGAGAAAATGAAGGTTGAGGACGAGGCCGGTGAGAATCTTCAGAAGAATAAGAAACACAAAAAAGAACAAACGTCGCCTTGTAAAATCAAAAATGCCACTGCTGACTACAAGAAAAAGAAGAAAGTAAAAAAAGAGAACTGGACAATGGAAGCAGAGGAGTGTTTGGATGGAGTGGGCGACTTGCAAGAGAAGAAGAAAAATAAGAAATCTGTCACTGACTCTTGGAATCCGGAAAATGGTTCTGATGTTTTGGATGGAAATAATGAAAAAAGGCACAAACAGAAGATTAAAAAGAATGAGACGGCTGACAAACAAATGGGAACTACACCAGGACCAGTCAAAAAGGAGAAAACAAGTCCAGAGAAAAAGTTGAAGAATAAAACTAAACATAAAAAAGTTTTAGTAGAGGAAGATGGCTTGGCAAAGAAAGACAAAAATAAACGTATTCAAACAGACAGTTCTGACATTTCCGATGACACAAAAGATATTAAAAAGAAAGAGTGGTTCCAACATGAAGATCCAAAGAGTGAGAAGAAGAGCAACAAGGTAAAGGATTGGGCGACACAAATGAAAAATGAACATGTAAAGATGGAGGAAGAAGTAGAGAAGGTGCCTAAAAAAGTCAAAAAAGACAAAAATAAACGTATTCAAACAAACGGCTTTGAAATGTCCGATGAAAAAGAAGATATTAAAAAGGAAGAGTGGCTCCAACAAGAAGAGCCAAAGAGTGAGAAGAAGAAAAAGAACAACAAGGTAAAGGATAAGGGGACACAAATGAAACATGAATATGTAAAGATGGAGGAAAAAGTAGAGAAGGTGCCTAAAAAAGTAAAAAAAGACAAAAATAAACATATTCAAACAAACGGCTTTGAAATTTCCGATGAAAAAGAAGATATTAAAAAGAAAGAGTGGCTCCAACAAGAAGAGCCAAAGAGTGAGAAGAAGAACAAAAACAAGGTAAAGGACAAGGGGACACACATGAAACATGAACATGTAAAGATGGAGGAGGAAGAAGAAAAGGTGTCCAAGAAAGAGAAAAATATGATGGCAGGTGTGATTGCAGAAGACCAAATGAAACACAGGACAAAGAGGAAAAAAGACAAAGCAAAGAAGGAAATAACGACAAACGAAAAGAAGAAACAAGTCCAGTTAGCGGAGTGTGCATTAGCATCAGACACTCAGGAGGTGGAGGAGCTGAAGCAGAATAAGAAGAAAAAGAAGAAAGCAGGCAAAGTAGAAGGTGATAATGAAAAACCGGCAAAGAACAAGCAAGCTAAGACAACTCCAAAGACAAAAGCAGAAAAAGGTAAAAGAAAATATTCTGGGGTCAGCACAGAAGAAGAGACACAATCTGCAAAAAAAAAGAAGAAAAATCAAAAAGTGTGTGAAGAAGGTGTGTACACGAAACTAAGCAAGAAAAGCATAAAGAAGAACAAAAGGATGAGCTCTGGTCAGAAAACAAAGGCAATTAAAGAAGAGGTGGAAGACCAGCTGGTGAGTTTTCTGTCTTCGACATTCTACTTTTCTGTCTTCTACATTCTACTTTTCTGTCTTCTACATTCTACCTTTCTGTCTTCCACATTCTACCTTTCTGTCTTCTACATTCTACCTTTCTGTCTTCCACATTCTACCTTTCTGTCTTCTACATTCTACCTTTCTGTCTTCTACATTCTACTTTTCTGTCTTCTACGTTCTACTTTTCTGTCTTCTACATTCTACTTTTCTGTCTTCGACATTCTTACTTTTCTGTCTTCTACATTCTACCTTTCTGTCTTCTACACTCTACTTTTCTGTCTTCTACATTCTTACCTTTCTGTCATCTGCATTTAATTGTTCTGTCTTCTACATTCTTACCTTTCTGTCTTCTTTGTTGGTTAAACTTTTTGGGCTTCAAGTTTCAGGATGCTCCTCAAGTGGATGTGGTCTTCTTGTCAGCCAGGACTGGAAACGTAGATGAGGTCACCATCAATCAGGTGAGTGGAGCCTGTACATTTAATAAATAAGAATATAAACTGAATGATATTCAACAAAAATCCTCAGAATTCTCACATGACATTCGCCACAATAAAATAATACTTTAAATGTACAATACATTAGTGTGAAAACATCCTAGATCACCACTGGTTTAGTAGTACATGTGCCTAATACTTTAATACACACATAATACATTACATTTAATTACCTCTAAAGCAAAACAGGACTAATTATTTTGAAGGGTGTAAAAAATGTTGGATTCATGAGTTGTTGTTTTTTACTTTTGTTGCTATTTGTCAATAAAATTCAGTTAACAACTAAAATATCAAACATGCAATGTTCTCTTAAAATTTGACCCTTTTAAAGGCCTTCTGTTTAGATCATGTCACAGGTTTAAATTAGTCAACTAACTCATGTTGTGCAAATGTATACTAATTGACAAATGTGACATACTTTGATCAAAAGGCCTTTACAGGTTTGGTGTGTTTGTTTATGGCTGAAGTTGTTTGAAAGATTTGGGCAAAGAAAGTCAAAGAAAATATGGACCCAAAATGTTTTTATGCCCTTTAAAAAATGGCTTTGGAGTAACTGCCAGTGTATCGTAGACCTGTGGGAAAAAAATCTTTAAATTTACCATGAAATAAATCATCTTCAGAACAATCATGTGCATGATGGCATAACAAGATTGGTCTTCAAATTCAAATTCTATGGTCACAACAGAATTCCTGAACATTCTAGTCCAAATGGTATCCCAATACTTTTGCACATGACTATATTGGCAGTAAAACTAAATGTATGCAGTATTTCACCTTAGGCCATGTCCACACTAACAGCAATATTTCAACACCCTTTACACCAATAAGTATACAAATTTAAAATATAGCAGCTGGACTTTTAACACTAAAACGTTTGATTACTCAGTGAAAGCTGTACAGAGTAAAATACAATGGGTATGTGTTTTGTTAGGGACAAGTACACAACAATAAACAACCCAATCTCATTTATTAAAAACATCCACAAGCAATGTTGTTGATATTATTTTATTTAGTGATGTAAGAATTACAATTTAGACGTCATTGACACGTAAACCAGCAATTAAAAATAATTCACTGAGCTGTTTGTATGTAAATAGTCAGGGCAAACCACTCCAACAGTGACTCTCAGACTGTGGTATGTGGGCTCCAACTAGGGGTACGCCAAAGAATCACTTAAATCATGTACAGTGTTTTATTTTTATTTTCCTATATTCATTCAGTGTTACTGTTCAAACTGTGTGTAATGTTAGTGGCCAAAATAATAAATATACTTATATACTTCTTAAATAAAACCTCTGCCTCGGTTTTAATTAATACTTAGGCCTACTACGCGACTGTATTTGAATGTTGGTCATTGTGATGGTATTTGGAGAGCCGAGTTTTTTCTGAGGTGGTACTTGGTGATAATAGTTTGAAAACCACTGCACTTCAACAATGGCAATCTTTTTATGTGTCTCCGATGACCAGAGTAACTATAAGAACTAAAGCAAATGTCATGTAAACACATTAAAACATTACCGACAACAAGTGTTGGGACTACCGTAACTGTAACGGCGGTAACTAGTAGTCTAACGCGTCATTTTATATATTCAGTAACTCAGTTACCGTTACTACATGATGCGTTACTGCGTTATTTTACGTTATTTTTTATATAGTATCGGCTAGAAACTGAGAAGATCTGAGTGTGTTTTATTGGAGAGTTGCGGTGTTGTCCTTCTGATTCTTCCTGTGTCACAAGGAAGAGAAGAGGCGCGCTGTGTGTGTGTGTGTGTGTGTGGGGGGGGGGGGGTCGTGTCTGTGTTTACTAACAAGACATCATGGCGGAGCCGAAGCCGAGTTTCTTAACATGGAGATATTCTCACTCCTTTTTTTTTGTCGAGCACAAAGAAAATAACATTTTAGTTAAATGTAAGTTGTGTCTTGGATCAAAGATCCCATCTACTGCCCAAAACAGCAATTCAAATCTGCTGAAACACCTACAAAAGCAACATGCTTCGACAAAGCTAGTAAAGAGAGACACACTTCACCTCCACATTCACCTAAGGATTTTAACGGAGGGACTGCTAGCCAGGACAACATTGATAGAACCATTGCAGCGTACGTGCTAGAAGACATGCAGGCTATTTCTACAGTGGAGTCACCCGCTTTCAGGCAGCTAATTAGCATGATAGCGGGCGTCAAACGGCAAATGGCACGAAAACATTTTCCAAGTTCCTGGACACAGTGGACAGTGAGCACATAAACATGGAAAGCGAGCTAAAGAAGACACTCCAAACTCTGCCTCTGCTCATCATTCAGCACTGAAGGTATACTCTTTCATTCTAGACTTCTAGAGTGTTTGATTATCACATCACTCTAAATGTATAGACTATAAAGTTCACAAACATAAAGAGGGATCCTAGTGGGCCAGGCCAATCTTTCCTTTTCTCTAAACTAAAACTTGGGAAATGCGTAGAGTGTTCTGGGCTTTACTGAAGACATGATTTTATTTCACAATTCCTTGAGAGAAAAAAACGCCTGGTTAGGCATGTGTATAGCAGTGTGTGTGCTGTACATAGTGACATGACATATAATCATGTCATGTGTGCCTTCTTTGGGTGAAGCCAGGTTTACAGCTATGTTGTGACATGTTATTATGCTGTTGGTTACTTATGTATGTTATGTTGCAGCTATTTAAAATAGTTTTGTCAATTTGTTCTGGCCCAAAATAAATTGGCCCTTTGAAACATATCTTTGTCTTTGTGTGTTGTATGTAGACCACATTGCTTAGCAGAGTTCAGTGATGCAAATGCATGTCAAGATGATCAACACATTGTATTATTCTCCAGTGCAATAACAGTACTGAAATGAAGGCTAAAAGGCCATTAATGAGAGCCTTAAAAAAATAAGAAAATAAAAGTAACTAAATAGTTACTTTTCACAGTAACGCATTACTTTTTGGTGTAAGTAACTGAGTTACTTTTTAAATAAAGTAACTAGTAACTGTAACTAGTAACTGGTTTTCAGTAACTAACCCAACACTGCCGACAACACAGAATAGTTATAGTTCTTTGTTAGATCCCAGAGATTCTGCTGGTGACAGCTACTATCTTATTTTTAGCAAGTAGCATTCTCTTCTTCTACCCACAATCCCACATAGCTAAACAAGCTGAAATGACCACAATCGCCCCCTAACACAGCGTATGCCAACATTTGAATTAGAGATGCAGTACGTTAACTGGGACTACACGTATGCGTATGAAAATAGGAAAAAACGACTTATTTGACAAGTTAGATTAATTTAGTGCATGGAAACATACTTTAAGTAGTTTGTAAATATAATCAATCAATGTTTACTTATATAGCCCAAAATCACGAGTGTCTCAAAGCCACAACGACATCCTCGGCTCAGATCCCACATCAGAGCAAGAAGAAACTCAACCCAATGGGATAAACGTGGTTGGATGGTGTTTACTACCAGGATGATTCTGTGGGCTCATGATTATTGATAGCCAGCCAGGTGTAATGGCTGTGTGCTTTGTCACAGGAAAGACGACAGGCTTTACAGATGGAGATTGACAAGGCCTCACAGCCTGAACCAGTGGACCAGCCATCGGTAAGACATATTTTTCTTAACTTTTGGTTTGATTATCACAACCCATTTACCATAAATTCCAGACTACTACTCTTTTCCTTTGCTTTGAAACCTGCAGCTTATAAAACGGTGCAGCTAATTTATGGATTTTTCTTCACTGACGGAAATAAAGCTATTTTTAATTTTTTTTCCAAAGAAAAGACACTGAAAACGTGTTTGTGTGTGCTATTGTGCCATCTTTTGGATGAGTTTACTAACTGCAGGGCCTTTCTGTTTAGAGTTTACAACCGTAAGTAGAAGTGCCGTTTCGTCTTTATGTAAGTCGCATTTTTGGGGGAAATTTATTTGATAAAACCCAACACCAAGAATAGACATTTGAAAGGCAATTTAAAATAAATAAAGAATAGTGAACAACAGGCTGAATAAGTGTACGTTATATGACGCATAAATAACCAACTGAGAACGTGCCTGGTATGTTAACGAAACATATGGTAAGAGTCATTCGAATAACTATAACATATAGAACATGCAATACGTTTACCAAACAATCTGTCACTCCTAATCGCTAAATCCCATGAAATCTTATACGTCTTGTCTCTTACGTGAATGAGCTAAATAATATTTGATATTTTACGGTAATGTGTTAATTTCACACATAAGTCACTCCTGAGTATAAGTCGCGCCCCCAACCAAACTATGAAAAAAAACTGCGATTTATAGTCCGAAAAATACGGTACAATTTTTTTCTGAGTAAATAACTCATTTCACAACGCATATATATGCTGCTTATAGTCCGGAGCCTGCTAATACATGCAAATATATTTTTCTTTTTTTAAATTAAGTGGGTGCAGTTTATATGCCGGTGCGCTCTTTAGTCTGGAAAATACAGTAATTGCAGAACGTTCTAATCCCAAATCTTCTTTCCACAGGGGTTTGGTCAGTGGGGCACCGCCCAGTTTGAAAGCTCCCAACAGCAGCAGAAGTTCCTCAGGTTGATGGGAGGCTTCAAGAAGCCCCCTCCTGCCACTACCAGCACAGCCAAAACAAATATGGCACTGTGTAAGGACACGCAGGAGCATTTACAGCAAGGACTGGTGCAAGAGTTTGAGCGTGCCCACTCGCGCAGAATGGACCATAACAGCAGAGGTGCAGGACTTGGGTTTAGTGCACCGTTCAATAAAAAATTCTATATTGACATTAGCACACGTCGGTCAGTCCACTTTGATGACTGAGCGCTGCTGTGTAGGTCTTCTCAATATTGTTTTAACTTTGCAGTATTTTATGTCAAAGGACAAGCGGTAGAAAATAGATTGATTGAATAAACCTTGCTTGTAAATATACACACTGTACAATTCATAAGCTCTTTGTTTGACAGACAATTATGGACGCTGACCATTTGCTAAATACACAAAAAAGGGCCAAAGAACTTAAAACTTTTTCCATTTTATTTCACTCTTGCAGACATCTGCAGCAAAGTTACAAGTGTTCTTCATTTTATTCTTAAAACAATTCTGCTCATTTGTCATAGGCTCATAATGTGCTGAAAAATATTTACTTTTATTTTTTATGCCAAATTTTTGTGACTTCACCTAAAAAATAGAATCAATGGATGTTGTGGGGGAAAAAGGAGCACCAGAAATTCCAAAGTACAATCTGAGACGCCCCTAAAAAGGTTTTATGTTGCAGTCCAGACCGCAAGATAAGAGTATGGTTTTTTTGGTGCAATCTACCTGATTGGTGGGGTACAAAAATAAAAAATGTAGTATTCAACACTAGACTGCAACATAATTGATAAGCTGGAAACAAGCTCTTGACCAACGTGTTTGGTTGTAAGGTTGTATCAGTGTCTGAACACTCGTCATTCAGTCTCATCTTAAAGAGGAAACCTCCTTGGTCACCCAGGGATGAGGAGAAGGGAAGCTGTGTGTTCCTTGTGGAGGGGAAAGACGTCCATAAGAGCTTTTAGGCCTGCAGATACTCCGGCTGGACCCGCGCCACTTTGCGGAACTCTTTTGCATGTGTCAGAGGACACTGCATCTCGCACCAGCTGATGGGAATCATCTGTGCACCTGGTGTAGAGGGAAACACTTCTTACAATACCACTACTGAGAATACACCTTTTTGAACTTGGAAAAATATGCCTTTGAAGTGCAAACAGTATAAACTGCCATCAAGATGGTACTGGAAATGGACCTGAAAGTGATAAAACTTATTTAGGTTGCTTAGTACAATTTAGCAATTGCCTTACATTAATTTATTTGTGGCGGCCCCAAATAGATGTGGTGCTACTTGTCAGCCCTGAATGGTGTGGTATGTACAGTACAGGCCAAAAGTTTGGACACACATTCGGTTTTCTTTATTTTCATGACTATTTACATTGTAGATTGTCACTGAAGGCATCAAAACTGAATGAACACATGTGGAGTTATGTACTTAACAAAAAATAGCCACCCTTTGCTCTGATTACTGCTTTGCACACTTGGCATTCTCTCGATGAGCTTCAAGCACACATGTGCAGTGAAAACCATTTCAGGTGACTACCTCTTGAAGCTCATCGAGAGAATGCCAAGAGTGTGCAGCGCAAAGGGTGGCTTTTTTGAAAAAACTAGAATATAAAACATGTTTTCAATTATTTCACCTTTTTTTGTTGAGTACATAACTCCACATGTACTGTCGTATGCGGCACGGTTCCACTAGGGCGGCCCAGCCTTTAACTAGCGGGAGTCATGACTAGCATAATGCTAAAAAGACAGCTTGGAGACTCTTTGGTTGTCTAGTAAGTTAACACTTCGCAAACCACAGGTGTCTGAAGTATAGATGTAAGCCAATTATGATGTGCAGCAAACAAAAAAAGACGAAAATTAAAAATAAGAGCAACCTGGGTGCCAGATCAGGTGGCCACGGATCAGTTTCCGCGGCAAGCTGTTCCAAGTGGGGACCAGGGGTAGACCACTCCTCTATGCATCAGTTCATGACATCTACATGCAATAGGATCCCACTGATGACCTCCCCTTGGGCTGGACTCACATTGTTAGCCGCATCTACTCGGCATCCATTGCATTAGTCTTATCATATACCTTATTTTCCGCACTATAAGGCGCACCTAAAAACCTCCAATTTCCTCAAAAGCTGACAGTGCGCCTTATAATTCGGTGCACCTTATATATGGACCAATATTGAGCCACAACAGGTCTCGCAACGGTATGATATATATATATATGGTATATACGGTAAAATGAAGTCGGCGGCTGCTTACCGTTGAAGAAGCGCTTCTTCTACGGGGGAAAATGAAGTCCCGTAGTTGCGAGACCTGAACTTTATGTAAAGACCCAAAAATGCACACGCTTACGACGCAGAGTGGCGATCAGTCACGCAGTAGAACACGGGAATAGAGCAGCAGCGAGAGAATTTAACATTAACGAATCAATGGTGCGGAAATGGAGGACGCAACGTGATGACCTGCGCCAAGTAAAAAAGACTAAACAGAGTTTCCGAGGGAACAAAGCGAGATGGCTACAGTTGGAGGACAAACTCGAACAGTGGGTTGTTGAACCGAGAGCAGCAAGTAGAAGTGTCAGTACAATCACTATTTGTTTTGTTGACGCAGCTCCATCTAATGGATGCATAACGTAACCCCAGCCTCTACTGTAGCGTCTATTCTATGCGCCTTATATATGAACAAAGTTATAAAATAGGCCATTCATTGAAGGTGCGCTTTATAATCCGGTGCGCCTTATAGTGCGGAAAATACGGTACTTCAAACGTTTTTCTGTTAAAATACGGAAACTTAAATATCTGCTAGACTTATGAGCTAAAAGAAAGTTATCTACCATATTTTACGTGAAAATAGCAATTAAAAACATAGGCAATTGTGTGATAAGGTGATTATACATTTAAATACATATTGACTATCATGTAACAACAACAACATTAAATATTGATGCTGATAACGAAGATGTGTCTTTAAATAAAAGAGTTAACTAGTTTTATCTTAAAAAATTAAATAAATAAGGCCAATTAGACAATGGTGACATTTGGAGACCCCCCCAAAATGATGTAACTTAAAACAGTTTGTAGAGTAAAAAATGATTTTATAAGGACAAGATAGAAACAGACTCATTTTGGGTTGTTTTTTTTAAATCAAGTGACTTAAACTGCTGGAGGAGCCATTTATGCTTTGTTTGTGTCTAGTTCAGTGACTCTCAAACTGTTGTACGCGGAGCCTATCTAGTGGTACGCCAAAAAAATCACTTGAATATTACTGTTCAAACTGTGCAATGTTACAGCGGCCAAAATGTTGTAATATACTTGTTAAATAAAACCACTGCCTTGTTTTAATGAAATGGATTCTACTATTGTATTTTAATGTTGGCTATTACGTTTTCTGAGGTGGTACTTGGTGAAAAAAGTTTGAGAACCACCAGGGTGTACCCCGCCTTCCGCCCGAATGCAGCTCGGATAGGCTCTGGCACCCCCCACGACCCCGAAAGGGACAAGCGGTAGAAAACGGATGGATGGATGGTCTACTTTATTTTGCTTGGGGTCCCAATATAGCAGTACTGGTAACAGGAGGTAAGACAGTTTTTACCACTAACAATACTCTTGACTGCACGCTGTTCAGGTGTTGTATGTTGCCACCGTCTATCATACCTCCACCCAAAACCGAATCCATCCAACTTGCCACCAAAGAATGCCCATCTGGATAGAATCTCTTTGATTCACACTTTTGCACAATAAATGGGACCATTTTGGCTGGACACTTACTTCAAGCGCTAGTGTAATGATTGGAACACAGGGCCAATAAGATCAAATGAACCACATATTGGTATGCATTACCATGCATGTAAAACTGCTCTAAGGTGTTTCTATAATGTAGTCACTCATGACCTACTTCAATGGGGAGGTATTAGTATGAATCAGTTCTAAACCACTGACTGCACAGTTACAAATGTTGCTTAAACTATATAATCCGACTTGACAAAAGAGTTGGCTTTGAAACTGTTGTCGAAAAGTCACTAATCTTACTTGAGTGTGTTTGAAATGAGTTTTGAAAAAGCATGTAAAAGTCTACCTGCTTCACTGTGGGCCACCACTACTCCCAGCTCGTTCTCAGCTGTGGTCAGCAGGTAGTT
Source organism: Entelurus aequoreus (assembly GCF_033978785.1). Classification (NCBI taxonomy): domain Eukaryota; kingdom Metazoa; phylum Chordata; class Actinopteri; order Syngnathiformes; family Syngnathidae; genus Entelurus; species Entelurus aequoreus. Next base: position 20,398,905 of record NC_084752.1, on the reverse strand, counting down.
GGACTGCACGTCACCCAGTGAGATCTGTCACGGCCCGGGTAAAGGACAACACACACAACGGTACAGCATCTCACAAAGTTCATCAACAATACATCAGCACTATATTTAGTAGTCACTAAAAATGTATGATTTCACAAACATATTAGAGCAGTGGCGAGCCGTGCGTTTCCCACCTAGGCCTTCAGTGATGTCCTACTTAGTCCTACTTCAATGAATACCATAATTTATGTTGCCACATGACCACGGCTTGAAAAATACTATACAGAAACACACTTGCGCACTACTGCGTATTGAATCACCTCAATTTGTCACCAGTGTACAAAACGGGCTATTTTTGGGCACATTTAAAAATCAATACACCCGTATCGGACGTGGTACTTTCAAAACAAAAATAATTGTAAAAAAAAAAAATATTGAATGTGAAAAAATATATTTAAACTCACAATTTGTAACGGCTATTTGATGCCGTATAAGCCGTTGGTACCGCTCGTAGTTGGTTGATTCGAGTGGAAGTGGCAGGAAAACCATTTCACTGCCAGGACAGCTTGACTTGTTTCCGGGGACGGCCAACCTTGTTTCACAAGATTTAGTTTCTCTTTAAATATCATTCTTGGAAAAGCCCTTGCAAATATATATCTGCCACCTAATCAACGTTTTGCTCTAATTCTTTGTTGGTTAAAAAAGTGAGTACCGCTGATTTCTCCGCTGGCCGGGTATGGCTCCGGTGCCACTTTCTGCTTTCGTAAATCACAACTTGTGATTGGTTATTTTGAAGTGACAAGTGAGTGTCCAATCACAGTCACGCTCAACGTAAGGCTACTGTCAACAACTTGTGATCTGATCGGCTATCGCAACTGTCTGTTAACTGAATGTCCTCCGTTCGTTAAACTACACAGCCGCCGCTAATGTTGGTTCAGAATTCAAACAGCGCTGGCAACTAGCTACTCTAACTTAAAAAAAGCAACACTGGAGCCTAATATGACATGAAGAGAATATGATGAATACTTTTCTATATTTATGAAAAGTAAATAACAAATCAAATGAACTTGTATTAATTTATGATCATGATTTATGTTAGGCCAGCAGAGAAGGCCTTGCTGGCCCTGACGGCACACCACTGCATTAGAGCACACACAAGACAACAAAGGATACCACTTTGGCCAGGACAATGTCTCCAGGTCTGAAACTTTTGTACGTCTCCACCTGTCAGGTTGAGACAGACACATATCTTAAATAAAATGACATTTTACATGATATTGTATAACACAAAGTAGCAAAGCAAACCTTGTCTTTCTCGGTCGCTCGCACATCTTCTTTCCTACAGATTCACACAATAATGAGTTGTATTATTATATTATTACACAGTAAATGCAGGGTTTCTGTGGGAATCAGCAAATCTAATTTGCCGTATGTTTCGGACTATAAGGCACAATTACAATCCTTTTATTTTCACCAAAAAATGACAGTGCAATTGTAATTCTGCTCGTGTTTACCCATCTCGAAAATTTTATTTCGTCTAGGCCAGGGGTGTCAAACTCATTTTAGATCGGGGGCCACATGGAGAAAAATCTACTCCCAAGTGGGCCGCTCTGGAAAAAAAATCACGGCGCGATAACTTAAAAATAAAGACAACTTCAGATTGTTTTGTTAAAAAATAGAAAAAGCACATTCTGAAAATGTACAAACCATAATGTTGTTGGGTTTTTTTACACTTACATGTTGCGGTTAATAGTATTCTTTCTTTATTTGTCATTTTCTGAATAACTCAACTCATTGGTGTTCATTTTCAATCTATCAAGATGAAAAAATTATCAAAATCAGATTACAGGACGTTATTTATGTAGTTTGCTCATTTTCCTCGACTGGTGCACTACCATCATGTGGTTTATTTTGTACATATGTAGCATCATCTACAAAGATACAAAGAATCGCTATTGTCTACATCTAGTGGACACATTTAGAACAGCGGTTTCTTTCATTCAAACATTTCGGCTCATTTTTATACTTAGCAAACTCATCCCGCGGGCCGGATAAAACCTGTTCAGGCCCGCAGGCCGTACATTTGACATCCCCTGGTCTAGGTATAATGAGTGTGACCAATAGATGGCAGTCACACAGATGTGTGGACTGCAGGATGACGCCTGCGGATTATCCATATATGGTAAAGCTTTACCCAAAGTGCTTTGTGCAGAGCCGCCGTTGTAGCCCGTCAATTTAGTCCAGGGGTGCCCATTACGTCGATCGTGAGCTACCAGTCGATTGCGGCGGGTGTCATTCGATCGCCAACCAGGCATAAAAAAAAATAGACCTAAAATTAGCGATCATCACTATGTCAAGTTCATCACTTTTTATTTCAACAGACTCTTGCGCCGTAGCTGGCGTCAAAAGCTTAGAGACCGACCGCACAGTTCCTGTCTTCACAATAAAAGTGCTGCTCTATCCTGCCCTCGTAACAAAATAAGAGTCTCAGAAAGCCAGCACACACAAGCTAGCAAGCTAGGGATTTACCATCTATGTGTTTCTTGTAAAGTGTATACCGGTAAAAACAATATTGAAGATGGCAAAAACCAACGCGTTTATGTGGTATTGTACAGAAAGGAAGACTTTTTTTGCTGTCTGATTCCAATCAAAGCAAGTCATCAAAATCAGGTAATACACCAACTTGTATTTTTGTCTTCATGAAAGAAAGGTCATTTGAAAAGTAACTCGCCTGCGGAAAAAGCGTGGGCACCCCTGATGTAGTCAATAAGCTCCTTCTTTTTCTCTATCCTCTTGTTGTGCTGCATTCATCCTTCGCGGTTGCCATTTCTAAATCAATGTAGCTTATATCTGTCAGTAGGAAACGCTAAAAACCACCATTATGTTATGTAGACCACAAGGAAGTGTTTTAAATGTGGGGGGAAAAATCATAATAACCATTTTAATGCACTTTATAATCCAGTGTGCCCTATACTACGAAAAATACGGTAATGCTTTTTAAGGCCACTTAAAACAGATTTATTGCTCAGATCCAACTGAAGATAGTTATTATATGTAATGTAAACCATACAACTGCCATTATGAAAAAAATTGTAAGCATTTGATAATGATAATCAGTTGAAAGGTTTACATTAACTGTTACTCTTTAGCGAATTCGAATTTTCTCACTGAACTGTTTAATCTGAGAATTTAATTCAATTAAATCATTTTTCTGTAGTTCCGTTAACTGCTGCCTGCCTTTAATTAGCTCATAGCATTTGTGATTTTACGTCATTAAATTTTGTAGACATCGAATTTATCCTTTTTAATGAAATTTAAAGCCTTCAATGACTTTTATTGCTTTTCAATGACCCGCGGAAACCCTGGAATAACGAGGTAAGATGTACCTGATAGTTCCTCTGAAGCGATCCTTCAGCGGGGTGGAGCCAACATAAAGGATGTGAACCTTAGCAAACCTGGGGTTTATGCTGGTTACCTGTACCATCAAACAACAAGGTGACGTAACTCTGGATTTTACAAATCACGTTTCAATATGTAAATCCATCGACTAATACATTTAGTTTTTGTTGTCATCCATTCCAAAAAATTCAGACAAAGACCGACATGCACAAAAATACATTACATTTTTTACCCATAAAAAAATTACATAAATCCCATTAATCCAAACCTCAAAAATATGAACACAAAACACATTTTATAGAGAGTAAATATAGTTTTACATGCAGAAAATAATGTAAAATACTTATCAACAGAATGGATAAATGAGAATTGACATTTATTGAAGACCCTTGTTGGAGCTAACAGGTGGGAAAAGCTACACTGAGGCCACATTTGTTTTTTTCTACAAGTTATTTCTTGAATTCAATAGTGTTTCTCACCTCCTTTATCAAAATGCTAGCACTTGCAACTCTATTTGGCAAAATGGTGGCTTATTTTTGCAGTTGTACTCAATAAAAAAAAGTACAGACACAGAGTCACCAACGTTTGAAGTTCTTTGTTGTGTACTTGATTCTGTGAAAATGATAGACTGGCCAACAGACTATTTTGTTATGCGCAATGGTCGGCCGCATGACAACCAAGACAGTATACAAAAACCGGGACAGAATTTTCATTAAAGGCTGAAACACATTAAATGTGGTGTGTACAAAAAGCGAGGTACCACTGTATTTGGCAAGAGCTAATCTTTTAGAAATGAAAGGACTGAAGCGTATAAACTGACTGATTTCCTTCATTTTCCATTTTCTCATATATACAGTTATTGAAAATATATCCCAGTTGAACAAAAGAAGCAGTATTTGTTTTATATCTATTTGATAATTTTTTGATAGCTTTGAATTGCCAGGTTGCATATGACGTCACATCCGTTTTTCTTCTTCACGGCTTATTTCACATGATGGTTAAGCATCTTGAGCGTAGCATCAAAACAAATGTCGTATTGCTGTTCTGTTCTTGGGTGTTCCAGTCGTTCAAATAGAGATAGGAAAGAGCTTTCATAGAATCCCGAAAGAAGTGGTTCATAAAGGTAATAAAGCCAGGAAAAAAAGAAAGTGCGTCGAAGGAAATGGCTCTTAAAAATATCACTTTGGTTATTTTGTGGAATACAATCGGACCATCCTTGTGTCTGCAGTGATCACTTTGTAAAACGTTTGTTTGAACATTTGATTTGTTTGAGAAACTTTCTGTGATGCAATCGAGTTTATTCTCTACTATATTAGCAGTGTTTGAGAGCAGAACTAAATGTAACAAAAGGACAAGAGATCGCATTAGTTTGTGTTCTTTTGTGATTGCTATGCCTAAATATAACTACGCAGACCTGCTTGTGCAAATAAACTAACCTCATGTTAATTCCTAGTAATAAATATTGTGATTGTGGTCCAATCCACCGTATTTTCATTGTCCATTTTCGTAACAGAAACTGAAAGCCTAGTTGTTGTACTTTATTCGACACGGATGACCACATTATAGCGTCTTTGGTGATATTTGTTAGCATCAAGAAAATATCCTTAATAGCATTAATTTAACTGAATACATATGTCGTAGGCTCAACCGCATATACTGAATCTTGATACCATAGCAAACACTGCTTGAACAACAGGGACATGATACATCTATAGCTAAATAATTAGAAAAATTATGAACTTCGTCATGTTTCTATAAAAACAACTGCAGACATGAATTGTAGATGACAGACTAATATTTGTAGCAGGAAATCAACTGCAAACAAACGTATCCATTGTCTTAGCATCTCGATCACAGCAGCACAGCACTCGTTATGTCAATCAAATACGTTACTTACTGATGCACGAATAAGTCCGACATTGTCTTTTCACTGATTAATGCTTAATTTGTGGACCCCTCCAGATGTAAACACAATCTCTTCTTCTCTAAATATTTTGTCAAGTGAAGTGAGGTAGCAGTAACCTCTTGGTGATAAATGGTTATGATCTTTCTTTTTTTATGTACAGTATATATTTTTTTTTTCTTAAGAGTGTATAAATCCACTCCATCCCATTTTAAATATTTTTTTCATGATCGCTTATACCTTTGCATCTAAACCTTTCAAAATACGCCAAAATCTGCACTGATGCAGGTAAATAAAACAGTAGCCTAATAGGGCTCTCGACCATCGCCTGAAACCCAGAAGTGCCTGGATGTGCTTCTAGGTCACGTGATTGCAACCCAGCAATACTCTTACTATGAGTGGTGCATACACACATTTTGGTTAGCTAATGCTGATTAAAGCAATACAATATTTGACAAAGTGTCTTTGCTGGCCTAATGCTGAAATATTGTCTCTATAATAGATGCATTGCCTCTGCTGCTTATTTAAGTACTACCGCAAAAACTTTGAGTATTTTTAAAAACAGCGGGTGATTATTACCTTACAAGTGACTATTGCTCCGACATCAGGCAGTAGTTGGGTTTCTGTTTCTCTCACGACGGAAATGACTGGTAGCTGGAAGAAAATATAAAAAACAAACCGTTTAAGTCAGTCGTATTCAACTGACACTTTACCACTTCATATGAGATAAAAATGGTGCAAGTTACTTTTCTGAGACCCTTATTTTGTTCAGTGCAGTCGGACAGGATGTACTGTGCAATGTTTTTATTTTAAAGGCCCGACGTGTCATACACTTAGAGAAGTCTGTCTCCTCTGGCTTTAAAAGGGAACTGCACTCTTTTTGGGAAATTTGCCTATCGTTCACGATCATTATAAGAGACATGACGAATATATTTTTTTAATACATCCCAACTCGTAAATAAAAGTCAGCCAACAATGGAGCCATGGGGAGGTACTTCGTTCCGCCCATAAAAGCATCCAAAAAGTGCCAACAATACTCCATTTACATTTCATGACTTGAAAATGAACCAAGATACTGTTATTATAAGAACTATTTTAGCAGGACCTTGTCACAGAGAGCTAACTAGCTTATGAGGCTATGTTGACATCATCGGGCCCTGTGATGAAGTGGCGACTTGTCCAGGGTGTACCTGGTGAACTGCTTCCTCGTTAGGTTTATTCTTAATTCGACAGGTTGAGTAGGTCAATTTTGGCATCCAATTGAGACCTGGAAATGGCGAGAAAGTCACAAAGAGTTGCTTGGTCTGCGCTTGGTTTCACCCCCCTTTTTTCTTTGCAAAGAATCAGTCAGCATCCTAATGACAGCAGACATTGTACGGTAAGTGATCTTTTATTATCTGTCATGAAGTCTGCAGTGAGTAACAATCAGTGATGTACTGGCGGGGAAAAAGCGAACGATGTGATGCGTTTATGAAATTAATGCGCCACCATATGTTTAAAATGAGCAAAATACTACAAAATATTATGAATGTCCCTGTTACTACATTACGTAGATTTACAGCATTACCCTTAATGAAGGTGTTTGGATTGTTTTAAGCACTTTATAGGCAGAATAGAGTGACTTCTGTAGGCTCCATTTATTTACAAGTTAGAATGCATAAAAAAAGTGTTATTTTCTTACATAAGAATTGTGAATGATAGGCAATTTCTTTTTAAAGTGTGACGTGAATTACATTTATATAGCGCTTTTTGGTGACTCAAAACGCTGTACATAGTGGAAGCCATTATCTACATCTTTAAGCTACATTCAAACCAGTGTGGGTGGCACTGGGAGTAGGTAGGTAGAGTGTCACACAACAGCAGTGACTAGGAAGGCGGAAGCAGGAATCAAACCTGAAACCTTCACGTTGCTGGCACAGCCGCTCTTTCAACTGAGCCACGCCGTTTCCCTTCAAGGCTTTGTCCATTTTTCTCTTCTTAAGACAGCATCTGTATATTTTTTTTCATGATGTCTGTTTTTCCTTTTAACCATATTGGCCACGCTCACTCTTTCTCTTCCGTGTCACTCACTTCGCTTTGCACTTTCTGTATTTTCAGCACCTGAAATGCACCAATTTGATTGGCTGAGTAGCACCACCTGGGATGGCTTAACTCGTATGCAATTGGTCAGTGGACTTCATGATCCAATCAATCAGTACCGTAAAGGCTATAATAGATGCACCAGTCAAAATAGAAGCGTCCTGTTAAATCTTAAAATACTTCAATAATTTCTGGACTATATGTCTAGGACTGTATAGAACAGCGCCTGGGTTTGGACTCGGTCTGCAATCCATTGATTGATGATACCATTTACAGCAGCACGCAAACTTATGAGCTCAATTGGTTCTGTGACGCAGCTTTTAAATCACTTGTCCCACTTATCCCACTGAAATGAACTGAAATCAATTTGATTCAGGCCACCCAAACATCACAATTTTAACATGTTACATGCCTTTTATAAGGAATAACTAACTCTAGCCACCCCGAGAGGGACAAGCGGTAGAAAATGGATGGATGGATAAATAAGAAGTATTGTATGAAAAACATCACAATGGAATGTACCAACAACTATAATGGTTTTATGAAGTAATGTAATAAAAATGTAGACCCCAGATGTGAAACTCAAGGCCCGGGGGGGGCCATCATTTTATATGGCTTGCAAAAGCCGAGAAATAATATGAGTCAATAAAGTACTTTTCTATTTATCTATCTCAATTTTGATTAAAAGAAATAAATACATGTACTTTATGCAGTTGCATATCTGTCAAATGCTAATATTGCAAAATATGAATAAAGAAATTAGAAAACAAATATTATATTATCAAACATTCCAAACATTTTTTGTTAAAATGAAAATAAATACCTGAATATCCGCTTGACTTATGATTTCAAAGCAAGTTATCTATCAAATTGTACACTGTAAAAACGACAACAGATTTTACGGTAAAATACCGGCAGCTCAGTCGCCGGAAATTTACCATAAAAAACAGCGGGGCTATTTCTTGTCCATTTACAGTAATATGCTACAAAAACGTATACATTTTACTGTAAAATTCTGACGACTAAGCTGCCTGTTTTACCGCAAAATCTACAGTTTTAGTGTATGTAAAAATATATGTGATAACCAAATGCATAGGCAATTGTGTAACGATATCATGAAGTAAATCCTTCTACATATATACCGGTATTCATACATTATTCACTGTTACAAACGTCACCGTGATGGCAGTCATAACTCTGATGTGGCCAACAACGAAAACATTTTAAACACCACTGATGTACAGCAGAGAGCTTGGAGAGTGGACTTCTACGGTATCTCCTTCAAACTGATTCACCGTGATACACACCATCAGCAGCTTTTCCACATTTTCATAGATAAATGTCCACCGTTTAGATAATATTTTAACATTCTTGGCTGGCATTAGACTCATTCCGCTTCAGTATTGTGCAGACAAGTATCACGCCTAAATTGCTTCACTAAGTTGTTCATTTTTTTGATGATATCTTTCTTTGACTCAATAAATATCATCCGCTTCTTCTTCTCAGCACTGTCCTTCACACTCTCTTTCTTCCTACCATTGAGGAACAATGGCTAAAAGCTAATACTAGCAAGTAAGACCAGATGTTTTGGGCGGATGTTACGGGGTTCACAATGGCCCTTGCTACGCCAAATATGGCGCGGATAATTGTAACTCCAATTTTTGCTTGCAACTTGAAGAATACCAATTAGCTGAGAGACAGCGCTTATCTTAAACACTCCTAAGTTGAGGTACCACTGTATTTCTGTTTAAGAGGATGAAGACCTGCCACTCCAACAGTGATGCTTGTTCCATCCCAAGCTCCACTTTCCGCAATGGCATGAAACACTCCCACACGTGTGAATGCCTCTGCAGCTTTCTCCACCTCCACACATCACTCACCTCCTCGCCCTCGTTCTTCTTGAGCACATAGCCTGCGAGCGAGGAGTAGATGTAGCCATGCCGCAGGTACACACCTGTGCCAGGAGTGCAGTCTTCTACACTGCACAGTTTGTCACCTGAACTCAAACAAGAGAAGGAAAGACAGGAAGAAATTGAAATAAATTACATTTATCAGTTACGTCTCTGGACAGAGAGTAACTGTGTTAAATATAAAGTATGTGTCAGAAGGAAGGGAAAACAGATTTGCAATTGGACAAGTATGGTGCTAAATTCTACATGAAGTCTAGAGCAGCCTCGACGTGTCAGCAGCCAATGAAGAGGTGGAAAACTACTACCACACAAAGACTAAGGTTTCTTACTAGATGGTGTTGAAGTGACTTTGTTGTATCAAGGCAACTGGTAAAAACATACAAGTATTTCGTAGTAATCTGAAATACGACAACAATCTAGTAGTGCTGTGATTCTCAAACTGTGGTACGCGTACCGGCTTCATCTAGTGCAGTGGTTCTTAACCTTGTTGGAGGTACCGAACCCCACTAGTTTCATTTGCGCATTCACCAAACCACTCTTTAGTGAAAAATCAAAAATAAAACATTTTCAAATTCAAGACAAAGTTATATGTTTTTTTTACTGGTGCACAAAATGAACCATGCATGAACATCACCTTGTTCAAAGAACAAAACCAACACAGGGCATGAACTCACAACAAATTACACACCTGCAAATCAGTGTGACTTCTGCTGTTGCCTTTGAGAGACCAGTTCAGGTAACAATTTTCAATGTAACTGACGACACGCGGCCACGACACAGAAACCAGTTTTCGTCATCACTGTTCAATTATTGTAACGTCTGTTGAGACGCTTTAATGAGGACATGAATTCCATCGATCACTTTATGGAGCAAAACTCTTTATTGTCGGCCATAAACACATGACCAAAAAATTGGTAAACAATTTCTATCGAGCAAAACTGGTCATTTTTCTTCCGTACAAACCAGACCAAAAACAACTTTGTCATCTGTCATATCAACAGCAGCCGCTATCTCTTTCTCACTTGCACATTACCAGTGATGCGTTTACAGCCACACAAAAAGTCGGTTAACTTCAACACCGCACATAATGTGTAATTCCAGGTCATTACACTAAGTTTTACCATTCAAATGTGTGCTTATTCTAGTGTCATTTATTAAGAATCTTAATTTAGAAATATTAGTCATTAAATTATGTTATTATATTATAGAAATATTAATAAATATATATTTTACAAACAGAAAAGTTACAGGAATGTACACATGGTCTCATGCTTACATCTTATTGTGCAACATGTGAATGTTTTAGTGGGAACTAAATGCGATATCTGAGAGGGGTACAAATTATTTCCAAAGCAGGAACCCCACCCAGACATACATTACTAGTACACAGCTCATGAAAAACTATATTTTTTGTTATTGTCATTGTAAGTGGGCCAACACACTTATATTAGAAAATAATCTCATGGAAATGACTGCTGTCATTTCATTATAATAATAAAACATTTAACTTGTTATTTAGTCAGGTTTGGGACATTTGTGCTGCTGGTGTGGCCATAGTGTGCACGTCTGATGTTGCTCACATGTGCTCCACTGAATGCTCAAAAACAGCACAGGGTCCATCGTCTGGCGGTGGTTTGGCTTCAAGCGGGAAGATGTTGAACAGACAACCGTGATACGTCAAGTATGTGGCAAAAGCGTTGCTACAAAAAGTAGCAGCACTAATAATTTGTAGCATCATTTGAAAAGTCATCCGCTAGAGAATAAGGAGCGCTTGAAACTCTGCATGTCAACATCTCCGGCCGGTGCCACACCCAACAAAATGCCAAAGAAACCAGCACTGACCCAATTAAGCCTGGCGTCTTCCATTTCCAGATCAACACCGTATGAAAAAAATAATCAACAACAGAAGGAGATAACGTTCGCAGGAACCTACCACATAGCGAGGGACATACCCAATTTGATTTCCTATTATGCAGTTAATTTTTAGTTTAAAGTTTTTGAAATATCTTGTGTGACATCATGCACAAAAGTGCACTTTATTTGTTTTAAAACTATTGTAGTGGCGTTCTGTACAAAAAGTGCACTTTAATTTAGTGTTGTTTTGATATGTCATCTTAGTGACATCTTGCACAAAAGTGCACTAATAGCTTGTTTTAAAATGTCTCTGACAATCCTGCACTTTCTGTTTTGAAATGACATGAATGTTTGTGCCACTGCTTAATAACTGTTTAATAAATACAGTTTTGGTCAATTGACTTAGTTGTGATTTCCCTCTCTGCATGAAAGTTCAAAATGAGCATATATTAATGCAGTATGAACCAGAATCATCATACTGCTGTGATTATATGCATCAAGTGTTAAATTAAGGCTAAGACAAAATATTGAGATATATATTGTGTATCGTGACATGGCCTAAAAATATTGAGATATTAATAAAAGGCCATATCGCCCAGCCTTACTTGGGGCTATCCATAATACGCCGATAGGGAGAGGTTTTATTTATACGATGAGTCGGGTGTGTCTTGACCTCCGCCGAACCCCCGAGGCCGACTCACCGAACCCCTAGGGTTCGATCGTACGTACCCAGGTTAAGAAGCACTGATCTAGTGGTACACCAAAGAATTACTTGATTAAAGTGCAGTGTTTTATTTTCCTATACACAGTGTTACTGTTCAAACCGTGTGCAATGTTGCAGTGGCCAAAAGTATTAAACATACTTCTGCCTTGTTTTAAATGAATACTTGGGCCTACAACGCTACTGTATCTTAACGTTGGCCATTATAATGGTACTTGGAGAGCCACGTTTTTTCTGGAGGTGGTACTTGGTTGAAAAACGTTTGAGAAGCAATGTAGTAGTGTATTAGTAACGCATATTTGTATGTACAGTACTTGCAATGATTTGCAAATAGAGTCCACAATATTGAGAAAGGAATGTTGTTATCCTGCCTGGAGCGATGGGCAGGGCTGCTGCTGCTGAGGAAACCCCTTGTTAAAATTAAGTCAACACTTTACACCCGGAGTGGTAATACAAAATGACTAAGTTGTATTCCGTGTAAATATCGTAACCACGCTCAATAAACGTCAATTGTTGTTTGGCAGAATTCTTAAACTACGTAAAAGCAAAACTAGCTCACGCGTGGTGGTAGCAAGTTATCGTGGCGTACATCTACAGTGTCGGTTTTGGAGATCCACGAAAGTCGTAACTTCTTAAAATACAATTTGTATACTATTTAAGGAGGATTATGCATCAAATTCTAACATTAAACGCCAACATATGTAAGACACTCACCAGGAACACACAGCTTCATGGGCGACATGTTTGGAGAAGGGCTCGTCGTCAGACGATTGGCTATGACGAAAGGATGAGGCTCATTCCTATTGGTTGGTTTTACCCGGAAGCATGGTTATAAACCTATGACTAAGCGATTTGATTAATTCTGATTGGTTGGTATTTACCCCGGAAGCAAGTAAAATTAAGACCGCCGTCTCTGTTGAGGGACTAATCCAGAACGTTGAAAGAGCCATATTGGCCCAAAAATACAAAAAACATATTATATAATAATTATATAACAATAATTATTTAGCACGCGAAATGTGATTTTATCATCACTCACCACCATTTTCGAGCACTATTTTTGCCTTTTATATATCACGTGTCAGAAGGACATGCAAACTGACAGATCCACACATGGCCAAGGAGCTCAATAAAACTGTTTTGGTGTCCTTTAGTATTTCGTTTGCTTTTTTAACATAAAATACCGGTATATATTGTAACCGAGGGTTTATAGCAGTCGCCTTTCGCTTCCAAAAACTCCACTCCATCACAACGTGTCACACCATTTCCGCTCTTAGCGCCTTCAAAATAAGAGCTCATGGCATATACTGTATGACAGCTTATAACAGGAATTTAACATCACAAAGAGGCAAGTCCATAAAAATAGGTTACAATATTATGAACACTTTTGTTGTATGACAAAAAAAAAAGTTTAACTATGCATTTTTTGCGTTTTGAGTGGAGAAAGTGCAGCCTCTCTCCAATGATTATATAGATATGGCACAGGGGTTAGTGCATGTGCCTCACAATATGAAGGTCCTGAGTAGTTCTGAGTTCAATCCGAGCTCGGGATCTTTCTGTGTGGAGTTTGCATGTTCTCCCCGTGACTGCGTGGGTTCCCTCCGGGTACTCTGGCTTCCTCCCACCTCCAAAGACATGCACCTGGGAATAGGTTGATTGGCAACACTAAATTGGCCCTAGTGTGTGAATGTGAGTGTGAATGTTGTCTGTCTGTGATTGGCCCTGTGATGAGGTGGCGACTTGTCCAGGGTGTACGCCGCCTTCTGCCCGAATGCAGCTGAGATAGGCTCCAGCACCCCCCGCCACCCCAAAAGGGACAAACGGTAGAAAATGGATGAATGGATAGATTGCACACACTTTTTAGCACATGGTATTTGGATCTTAGTAAATCAGACCCTATGTTTTTTATAGTGCTTTTTACACCCAGTGGTATCTTAAATATTCTGCATTTTTTTATTATCCATACTTGTACCAGTGTCTTTATTTATTACATTTCTGTATTTTATAAAAATATATTTAGGAGGAAGACATTTGATCCATGAAGGCATTTCTCAATAGGAAAATGCTGTTAGAAGTTAAATAAATATTTCTTGTATGATTTTTTGACAGACTCATAGCGGAGGAAAGTGACACTGAAATAGGTTTGCGACACATAATAGCTCGTACAACATTTATTATTCAGTTCAGTGTCACAGCAAAAAGAAAATACACAAATAATCAACTTGGTCTTGTGTGTTACAATATGGTGAGTCATACACTTTCAATGAAGTTACCTACAAGGTTCTGCTGTTTGGTCAATACATACATCATGAATATTCATGCTTTAAAATCTTGCTACGTCCAAAAATATAGATGACTTAAAAAAGTGCAGTGTGTGTGTGCATGAGTTAGGTATGTTAGGATGACAACGCTAAACTGGCCTGTAGACTAGTTTTCTTTTTGGAACTGCACAGCACGGGGTTGATGGAAACAACACACAAACCTGCTCTACTTTATTTCTTGACTTTGCCCTGAGCAGCCACAGCCGCCATGGCCTTCTGCACTGTCTCCTCGTCTCCCAGAAACTGCATGCTTCCTATGGGTTTCAGGTTTTTGTCCAACTCGTACACGATGGGGATACCAGTAGGCAGGTTCAGCTCCATGATGGCCTCCTCGGACATACCTGGGAAAAACAGGCAGGCATCATCATGACCAAGGAGCATCAGTCGCTATCTGGCAGCCTATTCAAGGTACAGGAGCGTCACTGACAGAGACCTCTCTGTTATTGAAGTTATTGTTGCAATAAACTTGATTTTGACATTTCAAATGATCAATACATCTCCCCTTTCACATCATGGTTCAAACAAGTTAGACCTAAAATCTGGAAATCACAATTACTGGTTTAAATAGGACATTAACATCACTTTGAAGGTTTTAGTTTTTGTTAGCAGCAGGTCTCCAAGGTGAACAGCCTCTGGCATGTTAGAACAAATATAGCTCGGTTGGTAGAGTGGCCGTGCCAGCAACTTCAGGGTTCCAGGTTCGATTCCCGCTTCCGCCATCCTAGTCACTGCCGTTGTGTCCTTGGGCAAGACACTTTACCCACCTGTTCCCAGTGCCACCCACACTGGTTTAAATGTAACTTAGATATTGGGTTTCACTATGTAAAGCGCTTTGAGTCACTAGAGAAAAGCGCTATATAAGTATAATTCACTTCACTTCACTTGTTGTTATATAAGATTACTGTGTCTAAGTGGCCATTTTTAAAATTATGTACTGTATGTTTTTTTAGACTCTATAGAATACGTCACACATTTGTCATGATTAAGTAAAAATAATGGGATTTTTTTTGCATTGTTTTGTGATTCTACAGTCAAATATCATTATATCTTAAATATTATAATGCAATAATGTCCATACTAATGCTGACAATTCTGATCATCCATGAGTAAGATCGGCTGATACCAACATCGATCACGCGTGATAACATTGTTTTTTTTAATGTATTTATGGTGAGTGCTATCGCAGTTTAACAATATCAACACAATATATAAATTAGTTCCTTATGTTCTTTTATTACATACAATTGTTTGAGCAAAACAAAGTCAAAAATACGCAATTACTAACTAAAAGTTAAAAAATATATATTTTACCTACTCCTTTGTTTTTTGCCTTCAAAGTCTGAGTTTGTAAACAATAACAAAAACAAAAAAAAAGATTTTGAGAAAATAAAAAGATGGACCTAATCACTCTAGTATCAATAATATACTGATACTACCCTTGGTATCGACACCACCAAATTATGGATCAAGCAGCCCTCCTCTTCAATACTGACACACCAACAGTTGTTATATTATCCACTCTCCAAACCACGGGTGCCCAAAAGGCCAAAGTGAAAATGTGCTAATAGTCCTCGGGCCAAACAGCAATTTTTGTCATTCAACAGCACCACGAGTGAAGCGCTTAGCCTCATACTGCCATATATGAATATAAGGTAGTAGAGACTGTTACATAATTCAGTTAACATGCAGCTCTGCATTTTTATGTACATTTTAAACCTAAAAAACAATCAAAAAGGTCATTTTCTGCAGATTTTCACCACGTCCAGGTGTTGTTCTAGAACCAGTTCATCCTAGATATTTAATCCATTTGCTTTCAAACTTTACCTGCACAGATTAAACATATGGAGGACGTTACATTTCGAAGCTTTTAGGTTTTCGTTATAGGACGTGGCTGAAGCATGGCGACCAAGATTATCCTTCTCTACAGAGCGTCATAAATTCACAACTTTACCATACAGCAGTTGTTTCAAATTCAGATGCAACTAGTTAGCCTGTGAAAACAAAATCTATACATTTTTACAATAAAATATGGTGACTGAGCTACCAATTTTTTCCCGTAAAATCTTTGGCCATTTGTTTTATATTGCATTGCTGCAAATTGAAAAACAGTACCACTGTTATTTTTACAGTAAAATTTTGCCGACTAAGCTGTTACTTTTTTACTGTGCTATCAATGCTTGTGCAACTTGAAAGAGGTCAGTATGAATATTTATTAAATTTGGTAGCCACCCTTTGGCGAAATATTTTCTTCTTCCTAGGGGTGCGTAACAGAAAATATTTGAGAAGCACTGCTGTAAACCACTCCATCTGTAAAATATTTATAGGTATTATAAAATGTGAACTAATCCACACTGCCATTCTTACATTTTTGCACATGTACATAGTCAACAATGCACCTAATATTATGTATTCCCTTATTTATCTATTTGCACTATTTTTATTAATTTTCTAAATTATTTTATTCGGTTTTCTATTGCATGTCTGCACTAGAGAAGGAGCTGCTTTTAAAGTCATTGTACATGCGCATAGTGACAATAAAATGCATTCTATTCTATACTAGTTGAACAGACACAGCCTTGTTCTTACCCTCAAGGTGCTTGACAATGCCACGGAGACTGTTGCCATGGGCAGCGATCAGCACCCTCTTCCCTTCTTTGATCTGTGGCACAATCTCATCATTCCAAAAAGGCAGAGCTCTTGCAATGGTGTCCTTCAGGCTCTCACACGTTGGAAGCTGCTCCTCTGTCAGATCAGCATAACGCCGGTCCTATCACGAGGGAAAAACTTTATTATACCCAATGAGGCTTACAGTGATATAAAATAATGATGTGCCACTTCTTTAGGGAGCAACCTTGCTTATGGCCTGATAGTAGGCATGCCCCTCATCCATGGGCGGGGGAGGGATGTCAAAAGAGCGCCTCCAGATCTTGACCTGGGCCTCTCCGTGTTTAGCTGCCGTCTCAGCCTTGTTCAGCCCAGTCAAGCCACCGTAGTGGCGCTCATTGAGGCGCCAGGTGCGGTGGACTGGCAGCCACATCTGGTCGATGCCGTCCAGGACGAACCACAGAGTGCGAACGGCCCTCTTCAGAACCGACGTGTAGCAAATGTCAAACTCATAGCCAGCATCTGAAGTGACACAAGACAGAGAGACATCAATCAATCACTGTGAATATTTCCGCTGCACAAAGATGTGTGCATTTGAATCTGCTGATACAGTGCCAGTACTTCATGTTTTTAGGTCACAGAAGCCCAATCCATCTCAAAGTAACATTGTCCCTGTCAGCGTCAAAGAACTGCATAATACTGCATGTTTAAGGTGCTGCCTGGTGGGCATTTTCAGCCCACTGCTATTTTTTTATTGACGGTCAGCATACTGTAAAAAAAAAAGGTAAATTAATACGATTATTTATTAGATTAGGGCTTCGACAATTATTTGAGTACAATAAAGCTTCATGTAATATTCTATTAATTGTTTTATCCGATTACCCCAATAATCGAAAAACTAATCATTAGATTACTCAATTATTAAAATAATCAATGGATCATGCAGTTTCTATTAAACTATGTTGCTTTTTTACCTATAAGACAAAGTTAACAATGTCTTGTTTTGATTGTTTAACATTGGATTAGTTTTAGCATCCTTAATGCACAAAAAGTATCAAATTGCCAATGTTCCCTCTAAGGTGCGCGCCTGTGCAATTGCGCACTGCTCAAGCGTCCTCTGCGCACGGCAAATCTATGCCACGCACAAAATCTAATAAAAAAATAAGCGCATAACAATTTTCGACACGACACGGACACGACAGAGAAAACAGTTGTCGTCATCATTGTTCAAATATTGTAACGTTTGTCGAGACGCTTTGAGGACATGAATTCCATCGATCACTTTACTGAGCAAAACTCTTTATTGTCGGCCATAAACACATCACCAAAACATTAGTAAAAAAAATTATATCTAGCAAAACTGGTCATTTTCTGCAGTACAAACCAAACTAAAACCAACTTTTCTATTTCAACAGCAGCCGCTCGCTCCTTCTCACTTGCGCCAACACATGCACATATGGCACTTAGCAAGTGATGGGTTTACAGCCACACAAAAAGTCGGACAACTCCAACACCACACATAAAGTGTAATTCCAGGTTGTTACACTATGATTTACCAATCAAATGTGTGCTTATTCTAGTGTCATTTATTAGGAATCTTAATTTATAAATATTAATCATGAAATGCTGTTAGTATATTAAATAAATACTAATAAAAATATATTTTTTACAAACAGGAAGTTGCAGGAATGTACACATGATCCCCTGCTTACATCTCATTGTGCAACATGTGAATGTTTTAATGGGAACTAAATGCAATGTCTGAAAGGGGTACAAATTATTTCCAAAGCAGGACCTCCACCCAGACAAACAATACAAGTACACAGTTCATGAAAAACAATATTTTTTGTTATTGTCATTGTAAATGGGCCTAAACACTTATATTAGAAAATAACCTCATGGAAATGACTGCTGTCATTTGATTATAATAATAAGAGAATGTTGTCTGTCTATCTGTGTTGGCCCTGCGATGAGGTGGGGACTTGTCCAGGGTGTACCCCGCCTTCCGCCCGAATGCAGCTGAGATAGGCTCCAGCACCCCCCGCGACCCCGAAAGGGACAAGCGGTAGAAAATGGATGGATGGAGATTTAACTTGTTATTTAGTCAGGTTTGGGACAGGTGTGCTGCTGGCATAGCCGCAGTGTGCACGTCTGATGTTGCTCACATGGGCTCCACTGAATGCTCAGGGAGTTTTTGCGTTTGCTCACACACATGAAAAATTAGAGAGAACATTGCAAATTGCCCCAAACCCCATGCTTCCATGTTTTTCCTATAAACTGCTCTCTGTGGGGGGAAATAGACACCCCTGCTATACACCTTTAAATAACGTAAACACAAGTTTTACTGCATCGTCCTCCATCGAGCTGAATCCTATTGTATGAAGTATGCACATTGTGACATATTTGTTGGTGAAATTAGCAATTTTTTACACATTTTCAATATCCAGCTGCACCTACTGGTAGTGTAGGGATGGGCGATATGGACGAAAAAATACTGCATATCTCGATATATTTTTACTTAAACTCGATATTCTATTTTTATCTCGATATATTTTCCGGTGAAAGTATACATATAAAGATCTTCATTTTTGAGCAAGATTCACTGAAATTGAAGTGAATGACAACTGTACTGTAAACAATCAGTGACACTTTTGTTAACTTAGTTAGTCAAGATGGGTATCAACAGCACATAAAATAAACTGTTTAAGTAGTACACAATTACATAGCATTAATAAAATAGAAAAATATTATTTCCACGTAAAATAAATAACATAGCGGTGCAAATAATACAACATGTATCAAACTTAGATAAAAAATTAATTTGCAGGCAGGCACTTTTTAATTCCCAGCCGACGATGTAATAGACTGTCACACACGTACGGTTCTGGTCAGTACCAAGTAAGTGACTTTACTTAATTGTGCGGCTATGATCTTCCTCACTTCGGCATACATTTTGGCAGCATTTCTCGTGCAAAATATGCCCGGCTTGGCAACTCAAAAAAAGTTTTGATTTGGGCTTACATGGTAAACAACTCAAATGAATGTTTTATCCAGACTCATACATTTGTCCAAATGTGTCCAAGTAGATGCATTGTGGGTTACCTGGACGTGGTCTGCATCGCTAAAAGAAAAATCTAAGGAAGATAATCCATCTGCCATCTTCCACCAGTTTTTTTAATATATAAATCGCCCGCTTAAATATTTCCTATTCTGTTCTACGACTCTCGTCGTCATTTGGGATGTCTGTTGTGATTTCCCTTCCTGGTTCCATGACCCGCCCTGAGTTTGATACATGTTGTTTCAACGTTGTATTTGTGTTGTATAATATTGGTTTGAAAATGACCATATTTCAATGGTCAAATCAACGACAGAACCCAAGACTGATTAAACGTTGTCAAAAAGCATGTTGTTCCAGGTTTGGGTTGCTTAACGTCAGGACCCAATTCAACAAGTTCTCAACGTTGTTTTAATGCCTTCTGTCTGCTGGTGTATCTCCATATTTGGCACCGAAATAAGGCCTTATGAGCTACCTCTTTTTTGGTGTGGATACTACTGCTTACATTGCTGTTATGGAAGGGCAATGTTGGCAATATTGGTGTGTTTGCTCTATTTTCACAACAAAATTAAAGGCATACCCACAAAAACATTCAATGATCTTAAAACATTTACAGCAAATTGGGCTTCTGGCAAGCGTGTTTGAAGCTATGAGTGAATGGTCTGTCCTGGTCTATTGTCTTGTAATTGTGTAATGCAACTGCTTGGATCGTGAGATCGACAGGCGGATCGGTGCGGCGTCTTCAGTAATGCGGACGCTGTATCGATTCGTTGTGGTGAAGAAGGAGCTGAGCCGGAAGGCAAAGCTCTCAATTTACCGGTCGATCTATGTTCCCATCCTCACCTATGGTCAAGAGCTTTGGGTTATGACCGAAAGGACAAGATCACGGGTACAAGCGGCCGAAATGAGTTTCCTCCGTCATTAGAGATAGGGTGAGAAGCTCTGCCATCCGGGAGGAGCGCAAAGTAAAGCTGCTGCTCCTCCACATCGACAGGAGCCAGATGAGGTGGTTCGGGCATCTGGTCAGGATGCCACCCGAACGCCTCCCTAGGGAGGTGTTTAGGGCACGTCCGACCGGTAGGAGGCCACGGGGAAGACCTAGGACACGTTGGGAAGACTATGTGTCCTGGCTGGCCTGGGAACGCCTCGGAATCCCCCGGGAAGAGCTGGACGAAGTGGCTGGGGAGAGGGAAGTCTGGGCTTCCCTGCTTAGGCTGCTGCCCCCATGACCCGACCTCGGATAAGCGGAAGAAGATGGATGGATGGATGGAACTGCTTGTCTTGTCTGTTTTATGACATCTTACTTATTGTGTCTCAGTGTCCGCCCTGAGATCGGTAGGTCGTGGGTTCAAACCCCGGCCGAGTCATACCAAAGACTATAAAAATGGGAACCGTTACCTCCCTGCTTGGCACTCTGTATCAAGGGTTGGAATTGGGGGTTAAATCACCAAAATGATTCCCGGCCGCGGCCAACGCTGCTGCTCACTACTCCCCTCACCTCCCAGGGGGTGAACAAGGGGATAGGTCAAATGCAGAGGACAAATTTCACCACACCTAGAGTGTGTATGACAATCATTGGTACTTTAACTTTAATCATATTCAATTGCACAACGTTTATATAAATTTAGATGAATTCATTACTTTCAGTTCACTTATTTAATGTTTCATTAATCAATTCGCCCAGCACAATATTAGAATAGAAAGAGGTAGACCTTTCTTTTGCGTGACACACAATGTAATTGTGTTGCATAAGAAGCAGGTTTGCGGCGTCTAATCCAACGACCACGGAGAGAATGGCCTGACTAGGCCGAGTGACATGATGTACCTTTCAATGCTTGTCCTCCTCGCTTGGCCTCATGTTCGCCCGTCTCGCTTAAATCCGCGTCGAACCAGCCACAAAATCTGTTCTCCTGGTTCCAGCAGCTTTCTCCATGGCGGATCAGCACTAGTTTGTACGCTGCCATTGTCACACCGATGTCCTCTGCGCTGTGTTTCCGGAAACTCCGGCGCAATTGGCTCTTGTCAATATGTTGCAGGAACGTCCGCAGGCTTGTCTGGATACGACTGCAGCCGGGGAAACGCCTCGGGAGAAATAGGCGCAGGATTTTAGCGGAATAGGAATTGAATCTGTCTGAACTTGACGGGTCTCAGCGGCGGTCTGTCCCTGACTTCCGGTTGGTTCTTCTGACCAATCAGAGACGAGAGGAGCTTGTGGAAGAGGAGGCGGAAGCAGGAGGACGCACGCAGGCGCACGTCCGCTAGTGGGGGCGATACTGTGACGGTTCGATACCGTGCATACTGTATACAGGGGCAATACCACTGACACCAATAGTCTTCACTTTACTGTAAATGTTTTTAAGATATTCACTGGTTTTGGGTTTTGTAGGAAAATTATTTGCAAACACGTTTCTCAATCTATGCGTCTGTAATCCAATTCTGTTTATTAATTTCTGTGTCTGTATCTCGATGTGTGTATTTAGAGCCGCATGTGTAAGTTTTATTTGTGTGTCTGTATTATGTTTTGTCTGTGGGTAAAAAAAAAAATGTCCGTAATTCCATCTGTATGTGTGTAAAATAAATGTGTGTTCGTAATCAGAATTGTGGGACGCAAAAACCCTTGTCTGTTCACACGTGGCTTTTGCGACGCTTCTGCGGTGAAAGATGTGTGTGAGTGCGTATCTAGATTTGTGTGCATGTAATGCAATTTGTGTGTGCATGTAATACAATGTGTGTGTGCATATTTAGATCTGTGTGAAGCAGGAAACCTTGATTGGCTGTCTTTTCACATGTGACTTTTGCAACATTCTCGTCGTGGAGGATATGTCTGTGCGTGCAGCGATCTGAACGTGTAAAAAAAGTTGTCTGTCTGTAACTTCACCTTTGCTTTTCTTATACTCACCACTAGTTGGCGTCTTGCAGCCACTCGCACTATTTACAGAAAGTGATGGAAGTTCATTGTTCTTGGCTTCAACGCCAACACGAGCTCTAGTATCAATTTAAATGTGTACCCATCCAGGGATGTCCAATATTATCGGCTGACTGATATTAACTGATATTGGCATAAAAAATAGATTTGGGTCATGTTGCCATTGGCTTTTCCGCTCAAAATGATATTGGATAAGGAATTGGTTGAATTTTTGCATGTATGTTGACGTTACTTCAACATCTCACCATACCGCGCCATATTCTCCTTTTGCGCTGTGAGCCTAAGCCAGGGGTCGGCAACCCAAAACGTTGAAAGAGCCATATTGGACCAAAAATACAACAACAAAAAATCTGTCTGGAGCTGCAAAAAATTAAAAGCCTTATATAAGTGCTATAATGAAGGCAACACATAATGTAAGTGTCTATATTAGCCTACTATCAAAGGCTGATGCAAATCTTTGTTGACAGAAATGTCGTATTTTAATTTTTATTCTACACATTTTTGCAACATTGGAAATCATTAGTAAAATGGAGGTTTGTCACAGGATGAGATAACTCCTGGAAATGACTGTCTTAGAATGTCCAAAGGTATATAGATGTGTGTGTCTAAGTTAGAGGAAACGGCAGGCTGTTTTCTTCTAATGGATTTATTACAATCTTTGCAAGCTGGGTAACATTTGCTGTGGTCTGGAACCACATGGCACACACAAAACTATCAGAAATGCAGCCAATATTACATACAGATATTGTGTCATGAGACATGCAAATATAAATTAAATACATAAGTAAAGGAAATAAAATTAGCTCAAATATACCTACAAATGAGGCATAATGATGCAATATGTACATACAGCTAGCCTAAATAGCATGTTAGCATTGATTAGCTTGCAGTCATGCACTGACCAAATGTGCCTCATTAGCGCTCCACACAAGTCAATAACATCAACAAAGCTCACTTTTGTGCGTTCAGTATAAAACGTTTGGTGGGCAAAATGAGACAAAGAAGGAGTGGCATAAAACATGTCTTTCTTTAGCAGAGAAAGTTGCACATGTAAACAAACTATGATGAGTTCAAGGATCGCTGAAATTAGTAGAACAAAACGGTGCTTTCCGAAGTACTCTCATCAGTGAAGCATGCATAACATAAACAGTGGCATTTCTAACAATTAGGAAGGTTTGTGTCATGTTTGTTCTCCTACAAAAAATATATTAAAACAAAAAAATATATATGTTTTTTTCTTCATCTTTTTCCATTTTCACACATCTCTGAAAGAGGTCCAGGGAGCCACAAGAGCGGCGCTAAAGAGCCGCATGTGGCTCTAGAGCCGCGGGTTGCTGAACCCCGGCCTAAGCTTTTGGGGGCAAAGAGTCCGAGCGATCCATAGTAGCAGGCCAGAAAACATGTTTTGACATTGACAAAAAAATAGCCACATGAAAATCGGTTGCAAAATTCGCAAGTTATAATTTTTTCCTTGTCTTTATTGGGAACGTCGCCCCCTTAGGGTGGCCACCAATTACCGGGCTGCAGCAGTACTTACAGCAATTATTTTATGCAGTTGTTTTAAGGGGTTTGTGTCTGTTTTTTTTGCATTTGCATTTGCAACCCTTCTCTCCCTTTGTTTTTCATCCTGAAGCACGAATGTGATCACAACATTTTTAAATTGCAGCATTTTACTTTTGCAGATGTTTTCTGTTTTGGCCATCCTAATAATGTGAATACAACTATAAATATTATAAGCAAAACAAGTATTACTTTGGCAACACATTTATTTGTGAACAATATATACATACAACATTATTGTGTAAGAAAATGTAACAGTATTCACAAAATATTACAACTAATGTATTGATGTTTCCCCTTTTATTACATACAATTGCTCGTATTAAAATCCTTTGGAATTTTGCCCCATACTGTTTGTGTCCAGGGAGGTCATTTTTGTTTGTAAACGATATACCACTTTACTAATACTACAATACGTAACGAATCTTCATATTTTTGTGGATATAAAGAGAAAAAAATGACTGAGAAATATCATGCTATTATTGATTGATACCGTTACTACCCTGGATATCGATACTACAGATATCCGGATAGATCCCCGAACCTTTATTGTGCTCTAAACTAGAGTGTTTTGAGCCCATTTACCACAAGCTACAAATAAATACCAAAAATAAATTTTAAATGACATCCACAATATTGTAGGGGAGAATTTTTAAACGAAATAATAACGACGACAACAAAAATATATATTTTTCGCGACATGAATTTGTCACGTGTTAAGTTTTGTTTTTTTAAAACCTTTATTTATAATATTCAACATTTACATTAAGCAAATAAATAATAAGAATCAAAACAAGTACAGAAACAGTACAAAAAAACACCATGGCGTTGTAAACTCAATAAAGCAACTAAAGAAGAATGCAAAAAACTAACAAAAAAATAAATAAAAAATCAATTTAAAAAAAAATATATATGTGTGTGCGTGTGTGTATGTGTGTGTGTGTGTATGTGTGTTAAAAGCCATAGGCTCACACAAGTTCCGTAAATAATCCACATTTGGAGCACAGCATCATAGTTTTCACAGTTTTTTTTACGTGTGAAGTATTTTTGACATAATTACCCACAACTGTTACGCTCCAGCGTGTCTTCCGTAAACGGGCACTTTGTGACCAATCAGACTGAAAGATAATGTGATTGACAGTAAAATCTACCCGCTGATTGGATGAGCATTCTAAACACCATTTGGGTTCCGCCTTTTCCCGGAAGCTGACAGTCAGCTGATTTTTTTTCCAGTTTCCTTGTTAGCCTCCGTTAGGTCACACGTCCAACTGTATTTATCGCCTTTAGCCTATTCTTTAAGGCTACTTCTCCGTCCGAGGAACTGTAGTAACTTTTATCCAACGTCTTAGGTATGGACGAGACGAGTCCGCTTGTCTCTCCGCTACGGGACTCCAATGATTTCAGCTACTGTCCCACGGAGCCCGCCAGCCCGCGAGGCGCTTTCGGAAGCACGCCGGGCTCAGTGGTGCGGATTCCCGCTGGCAGTCCGGAGCGCAACCGGGAGAGACAGCCGCTTTTAGACCGGGAGCGGGGGAATTCGTCGCGGGATCCCCACCGGAACGAATTCCCGGAGGATCCCGAGTTCAGAGAGATCATTCGCAAGGCCGAGCGAGCTATTGAGGAGGAGATCTACCCGGAGAGGATCTACCAGGGATCTAGTGGTAGCTATTTTGTCAAAGACTCACAGGGGGTAAGATCAAGATCTGCTCACTCACATGTAGGGGTTCAACCAATCAATCAATCAAAGTTGATTTATATAGCCCTAAATCACGAGTGTCTCAAAGGGCTGCACAAACCCAAAGGTTGTTTTTTTCTCCAGAAATAAGTGTATAGTCCATATTTTTTAGAGGCCCGTGGTGACTTGACAAGTATATCAGCAAATAACCCGCTCGAGAAACAATTTATATCAACAAAATGACAACTTTTATAGTTACACTCAACTGTTACACCAGTTGGTCATTGATGACTTCATGTCTTTCATTCAGACAAATCGGGGGCCACATGGAGAAAAATCTACCCCCAAGTGGGCCGGACTGGTAAAATCACAGCACGATAACTTAAAAATAAAGACAACTTCAGATTGTTTTCTTTGTTTAAAAATAGAACAAACAAATTCTGAAAATGTACAAATCATAATTTTTTTTTACACTTTTACATGTGGCGGTGTCGTTATTTATATTTTCTGAATAAATGATGTGATAATGTTCGTCAGTCAACTCATTGGTGTTAATTTTCAATCTATGAAGATAACAATAAATATTAAAATCAATTTGGCAGAGGAGTTAGTGCGTCTGCCTCACAATACGAAGGTCCTGAGTAGGGTTGGGTATCGTTTGAATTCGTACGATTCCGATTCCGATTCCTGACGATTCTCGATTCCGATTCGTCTTGTACCATGCCGGTGTTTGACAGGTAGTCCCTGGAAGGTGGTATGTATTTTGGGTTGAGAGTTTTCACCATATCCCTGCAAACATAAACAAACATGTAATGTTGCTGTTACTGTTTAGCCCAGTATCAATTAGCTTAGCTCTAACGTTATTGCTTAACTAACCTAAATGTTGGAGATTCCACCTCTGAAAAGGGATGCAGTCTTTTGACTATGTGTGCAGTGACCTTTCTGTGGCACTCTTCCGTCTGTGGCACCGACATCTTCCCCATTGCCGCTACGGTGAACGGAGTACGCTGAGCACATCGCGGAGCCTGGCTAGCAGGTTGTAAATTGTCTATGAAAAAATACGCGGGCTAATTTGTTAGCTGCCTCAACGTTGGCGCAAAACACATTATTTATTGCATATATATTGTTTTACTTACCGGATTCGGACTGCAGTGCAGTCACCGAGGTGCCAGGCTGGGCGTCGGAGCCAGAGGAGGACGGTCGGCGCAGCGGGTCGAAGACGGGACACGCATTTATTTGTACTCCATGAACTCTGAGGTGCTTCATCATGTTCGACGTGCACCCTCCTAAGCACGAAACAGTCCTGTCGCACGTGTTACATTTCGCCGATATTTCATTTTTTTTAGTAAAATAAAGCCACCCTTTCGACCGCCGACGCCTGCTGTCCATGCTTGACTGACTTGCTCGGCTATGCTAACACTTCCGGCAGTGGGCGCTTCTTCGTTGGTGTTCAGCGGCTTCTTCTTCCGGTCGGCGGACTTATTCTTTTTTTCCGGTCGGCGGACTGGGTATCGAAACTAGGAATCGAAATTTAAACTTTTGTTCGATTCCGGGAGAATCGGAAAGTTAGTCCCGGTTCCAATCGATACTCGATACCCAACCCTAGTCCTGAGTAGTTCTGGGTTAAATCCCGGGCTCGGTGTGGAGTTTGCATGTTCTCCCTTTGACTGCGTGGGTTCCCTCCAGGTACTCCGGCTTCCTCCCACTTCCAAAAGACATGCACCTGGGGATAGGTTGATTGGCAACACTAAATTGGCCCTAGTGTGTGAATGTGAGTGTGAATGTTGTCTATCTATCTGTGTTGGCCCTGTGATGAGGTGGCGACTTGTCCAGGGTGTACGCCGCCTTCCGCCCGATTGTAGCTGAGATAGGCTCCAGCGCCCCCCGCGACCCCGAAGGGAATAAGCGGTAGAAAATGGATGGATTAAAATCAAATTACAGTATGTTATTTATGTAGTTTGATCATTTTCCTTGACTGATGTACTAACATCATGTGGTTTATTTTGTACATATGTAGCATCATCTAGAAAGATACAAATAATTGCTATTGCGACATCCAGTGGACACATTTAGAACAGCTGTTTCTTCCATTAAAAAATGTCAGGTTTATTTTTATACTTAGCAAACTCATCCCGCGGGCCGGATCGGGCCCTCGGGCAGTACGTTTGACACCCCTGATTTAGTAACTTCTTAAGTAGGCTACCATAGTTTTACACATTCTCATTTGAGGCCTTCACTGTGTGACTGGGACAGGTCAGGAGAACCTAATTTCCACCTTTTATATCCATGTTTTAAAAAAAAAAGAGATGTGTAAGAACAATTGCAAATCTATTATTTTAACTGGAGACGACAATCAGTCACGTTGGAAAAGAAGAACAAAGTCCCATTTATCTAATCATAGATGATGATGCTTCTGACTTGCGCAACTTCGCAGCTCACTGGGCCACTGCAAATCTACAAAAATGGTGATAATTTTCTAACAACGCTATTGAGATGACTAGTACAAGGGTTGGGCAGAGCATGGACTGTGTGTTCAGCTGTGTTAAGTCCCAGGCAAAAAGTAAATATTTTGTTCACACCTTTTTAAAGAGGAACAGCACTTTTTTGTTTTTTTTTAATTGTGCCTATCATTCACAATCCCTATGAAAGGAAATAACACATACCGCATTTTTCGGACTGTAAGGCGCACTTAAAATCCTAATTTTCTCAAAAATCGACAGTGCGCCTTATATCCCGGTGCGCCTAATGTATGGAATAATTCTGGTTGTGCTTACTGACCTCGCAGCAATTTTTATTTGGTATATGGTGTAATGATAAGTGTGACCAGTAGATGGTAGTCACACTTAAGAGATACGTGTAGACAGCAATATGGCGCCAGTAAACAAAACTTTAAATGCTCCATTGAAAATAAAGAACATTACACACGGCACACAAAAATCTGTCAAAATGTTTTAGTGTGACTCTGAAGCCTTGATTGATTGTCGGCCCATTACGGCTACCGTAGTCAGAGATACAAGTATTACTATGGTGTGTATAAGGACCGCAAAATGGCACCCATTAGCAGACATATTATCTGGCCTTTTGTGTCACAATATTACGCAAAGCCAACTTATCTTACCTACTGGTACCTGCTGATGTGTATTTGAGATCTGCATAAGTCCTGAAAAATTGCGCACGTCCGCCACTGTAGTCTGTGCCGATACCGTAGTCGATAAGCTTCTTCTTTTTCACTATCTTCTTGCCAAAGGGTATTTTTCGGACTATAAGTCGCAGTTTTTTTCATAGTTTAGCCGAGGGTGCGACTTATACTCAGGAGCGACTTGTGTGAAATTATTAACACATTACCGTAAAATATCAAATAATATTATTTAGCTCATTCACGTAAGAGACTAGACGTATAAGATTTCATCGGATTTAGCGATTAGGAGTGACAGATTGTTTGGTAAACGTATAGCATGTTCTATATGTTATAGTTATTTGAATGACTCTTACCATAATATGTTACGTTAACATACCAGGCACGTTCTCAGTTGGTTATTTATGCGTCATATAACGTACACTTATTCAGCCTGTTGTTCACTATTCTTTATTTATTTTAAATTGCCTTTCAAATGTCTATTCTTGGTGTTGGGTTTTATCAAATACATTTCCCCAAAAAATGCGACTTATACTCCAGTCCGACTTATATATGTTTTTTCCCTTCTTTATTATGCATTTTTGGCCGGTGCGACTTATACTCCGGAGCGACTTATACTCAGAAAAATACGGTACCCTCTGCTGTTGCCATTTCTAATATAAAGAAAGGTAAAGTTCTAACTTATATCTCGCTATGGAAGCGCTAAAAATTACCGGTGTAGTGGGTTTACATAATTCACCCGCAAAACTTTAGTTATTAGACAGTTCCGGTAGGACGTTTTTTTAAAAGACACATTTCTGGCGTTGTTGCACTAGTGAGCCACGGATGAGAAGATGCTGCTCCGTCGTTGATTTAAGTAAAGTCTGAATGTCATTAAAATAGTTAGCTCCATCTTTTGACACTTCTTCCACTCCCGTCCTTGCACGCTACACCGCTACAACAAAGATGACGCGGAGAAGATGCTGTCGAAGGTGAGCCACGTAAATACGACCGCCCACAAAACAGTGCATCCTGAAGCGACTGTTGGAAAGTGGTTTGAAGATGATCTGTAAAACATAATCTATGCAACATTTTGACCAAGGAACCACCATTACATGTTATGTACACCACCAAATGTTTTAAGTTTATAATCCTTTGCGCCTTTTGTATGAAAGAATACCTGAATAGACCCGCTCATCGGCAGTGCGCCTTATAATCCGGTGCGCCCTATGCTCCAGGAAATACGGGACACTTTTTTTTTTTTTTCCATTTGTAATAAACGGCAAGTATCAAATTCTCTAACAATGAAGTTAATGGGAATTATCTGTTCTGCCCATGATGACACATCCTAAAATTGTCAACAATACTCCATTTACATGTGTGACCTTCTAGTTTTATCGATATTGATATTATAAGTGCTAATGCCGGGGAACTACTTTTAGCGGCGCCATGGTCAAAGAGAGGTAACTCACAGGGTTGTGAATCTTTGGGCACCCCACGGTTTGATTCGATTCTTGTGGGTAATAATTCGATTCAGAATCGATTCTCGATTCAAAATCAATACTTTCTTTTAATCACTTTAAATGCTAGTTGTACGATTAACTACATACCTCCATAAAATAGATGAGCATCTCTGATAAATTTCTATTTTACCTAAAAGAAAACTGTTTTTATTTCTTAAAATGCAACCCAAATATTCAATAGTCAAATACAAAGAAAGGCAACAAGAGAAGTATCCAACTTTTGTCTTTTATAAAGTAAATATGTACAGCAGATGTGGGCATCTACATCAACAATATGATTTGCCTGAGTGGCTGGACAGGACAGATAAAAAAAAGTGTATATATATATATATATATATATATATATATATATATATATATATATATATATATATATATATATATATATATATATATATATATATTTATATATATATATATATATATATATATATTGTTATATATATATATATATATATATATATATATATATATATATATATATATATATATATATAGTGTTATATCCATATTTAAAATGTATTTACATTTTTAATCAGTTAAGAATGTTACAAAAAAGAATAGCGATTAATTCAAAAATCCATTTCATAATCATTCATCGGCAGAATAAAGCGAATCCTATTACCTCCATATTTAGCTGACTCTTTCTAGCGTTTATTTACTAGTTAGAATACATTAAAAAAGAAAAAGTATTGTGTGCTTTTTTTACATAAGGACTGTAAATGACACAATTCCCCATAAAAGTGCAGTTCCCCTTTAAGACAAAACCTTTGTCCGATGCAACTTTTTTGCTCTATAAATATTTGTGAGAGGAGGAACTCTGACAGGGTTTTATATCCCTCATTGCCCACACGCATCCACTTTTTTGTAACTTCCAGTAGGTCACCAAAGTACTTAGTAGTCATGTGCTACCTCGCTCTTTAGTGTTTGTGTTCTAATCTGTGTGTTACTATAGTCACATCATTACACAATTGTACCATTATACATTACAAGCATTCACTTATTTTGCTTTAAGACCAAATAAGATGGATTAAAAATGCCAGATATTTGCTGGTAATGCCCAAATAACTACAGCAATGGAATACAGAACACAGACAACTAATTGGATATTAATACTGTACTAAAATGCTATTTTAGTGATAATCCAATAATTCGTTCAGATTGTTGACACGTTTACCCTCAGGAAATATTGCCAAGTCTTCTGCAGTCAGTTTAAAATATTAATGTGCTCAGGGTTTCCCCCAGATATTTGGCAATATCCATGCATCATCGCTGGTTCTGCAAATTACATGATGATGTCATACTGACCACGCCCCAAGCCACAAGTATGTTGTACAAGTATCTTGTTCAGAGACATTCTGGATGAAAACCAATGCTTCTCATCCAACCTGATGGAGCTTGAGAGGTGCTGCAAAGAGGAATGGGCGAAACTGCCCAAAGATAGGTGTGCCAAGCTTGTGATATTGTATTCAAAAAGACTTGAGGCTGTAATTGCTGCCAAAGGTGCATAGACAAAGTATTGAGCAGAGACTGAATACCTATCTATATGTGATTTTTAAATTTTTAATAAATTTAAAAAAACTTTTCACATTGTCATTATGGGATATTGTGTGTAGAATTTTGAGGACAAAAATTAATTAATACCATTTTTGAATAAGTGAAGCGCTCTTAATTTCCGAATGTACTCTATGTTGGGGTACTGTAGGTAAGGTTGTATTTGTCCAAGGTGTACCCGTCCTTCTGCCTGAATGTAGCTGAGATAGGCTCCAGCACCCCCCGCGACCCCAAAAGGGACAAGCGGTAGAAAATGGATGGATTGATGGGGTTCACTTTAAGTGTGAGTGAAGAATGCGTGAAAATGCACTGCCGACCTGATAAGGCCGAAAGGGAACGAGATAGTACAGTACAGTTTGAGCGCACTGCAGGTCCAAGATAGTGCCTCTCCTTAATGCTTTAGTCACACTCAGGATTCTCACAGGAATGAGGCAAAAATACAACCTTACCCACTATACTACTGGATTTAATGTTTGCAAATCAACTGAGCATTTCTGAAATAGTCATTGTGTTTTTCCCGTGTCCGTCAACAGAAGATAATCGGCGTGTTCAAACCTAAGAATGAAGAGCCCTATGGCCAGCTTAACCCCAAATGGACAAAGTGGCTGCAGAAACTGTGCTGTCCGTGCTGTTTTGGTCGTGACTGTTTAGTTCTGAACCAGGGCTACCTTTCAGAGGCCGGTGCTAGCCTGGTTGACCAGAAACTCGAACTAAATATTGTTCCGAGGACCAAGGTACACACATGCAGAGATGGTAGTGGGTGTGAGGAAGGAAGTTTCACTGTTACTCACTGTGTCCTGTTCTAGGTGGTCTACTTGGCTAGTGAAACATTCAACTATAGTGCCATAGACCGAGTGAAATCTCGAGGTAAAAAGTTAGCATTGGAGAAGGTGCCAAAAGTGGGTCAACGCTTCCATAGGATTGGATTGCCCCCAAAAGTAAGTATACTTACATGAGCAACTTGTATCAAGTGTACACTGTACAGTTAAAGCAGTTCAGCACATTATCAGTAGTTGCATCTAGGCATGCAACTATTAACCGTAATTAAAACGTCTTGGTTATTTAGTTGCAAAGGCTACACTACATTGTTTGTTTCAGTCCTCCTCAATCGCTAAAAAACTGACATTTTGCTTGTAGGATATTTTTGGCACAACTTGCACAGAAAGGTTACACCAATTTATACCAGTTTATACGCACCTATCAAGAGACACGATAATATGCTACATTAGCTTGAAAATGGAGGCAAGGCAAAACAGCGAACTGTTACCACCCACAAGTAAGGTGAAGTCGGCAGCGCAGGAACATTTTCATTATAAAAAGTGACCAGGTAGTCATTGAAGACGATGGCTCACCCATTTGCAAAACCCGCCAAAATAAATTTGCATCCTTAATTGCGTCACAATGTCAAGAAATACACCAAAAAAATCCAGTGTTTTGATGGACTTTGTTGATATTCTTTCAGGTTGGTTCCTTCCAAATCTTTGTGGACGGATACAAGGACGCAGACTTCTGGCTGCGTAGGTTTGAAGCCGACCCTCTGCCGGAGAACACCAACCGTCAGCTTCAGCTGCAGTTTGAACGCCTCGTAGTGCTGGATTACATCATCAGGAACACAGGCACGTGGTCACCCTGCTAATAAATATGTGTCTTTGTCACGCCAGTTTAGTCATTCACATATATTTTTCTGTATCTATTTTAGACAGAGGAAATGACAACTGGCTTCTCAAATATGACTGCCCTATGGACCCCGTAGGGAACAGGGTCAGAATCCTACACAGGCTGGATCCTAACATGTATTTGTGCCAATTGCTCTTTATGAGGTGAAATTAAATTGCTACTTGTACCCTGCTGCAGGATACAGACTGGATTGTAGTGAAGGACCCCATCATCAAACTGGCAGCCATAGACAACGGCCTTGCCTTCCCTCTTAAGCATCCCGACTCTTGGAGAGCATGTAAGCTCCTACTGTAT
This sequence comes from Entelurus aequoreus, assembly GCF_033978785.1. Classification (NCBI taxonomy): domain Eukaryota; kingdom Metazoa; phylum Chordata; class Actinopteri; order Syngnathiformes; family Syngnathidae; genus Entelurus; species Entelurus aequoreus. Next base: position 20,364,756 of record NC_084752.1, on the reverse strand, counting down.
ATTTATTTGCTGCTAAAATAAATCTGTCTGTGGTAAAAGCATAGCGTATTCATCAAAGTTTTTTTTTACCTACTTTGTTCATCCACTAGATCCTTTCTATTGGGCGTGGCTCTCCCAGGCCAAAGTTCCCTTCTCCCAGGAAATCCGAGAACTGGTACTACCAAAACTGTCTGACCCAAATTTTATCAAAGACCTCGAAGAAGACCTCTATGAACTATTCAAGGTACCAAGGAAGTATGGGTTGATTATGCAAAAACTATTTTTAGGAGGGAGGAACCTGGCTGATGATCGGATGGAACAATTCTGTATACACAAATATTTTCCGTATGACAAGTGTGTTTTGTGGTGTGTCCCGCAGAAAGACCCTGGTTTTGACAGAGGACAGTTTCATAAGCAAGTTGCTGTCACGAGAGGGCAGGTGAGTTTTTTTCTGTGGTGTGGTCCGCAAATGCACATCATTGTCTCGTGAGCGCGACCCCAGCAAAAGGGGACCACGCATACAGCGGCCGTGTTGAAACATACTGGTACTAAAGTTCAATGCAACGATGCAACGATGTGACTACTTAAAGAAAACACATACAAACACAATTGCTTTGATCGTTTTTTGACAGTTAGTATCAAACTCTCATACTCTCCTGTGCAAGCACACACACTCAAACAGCTGTCAAGCATCTTTTCATGGCTTTAGAATCAATTGTACCAAACAGTACTTAATATCAAAATAAAATCAGAGTGGTTATAATAACAAGTAAAACTAAGTTTTATCTACAGATTATAATTCACAGCCAGGAAGAAGACGCTGTTGTAGCATGCATACACACACTACATCATCATGACAACACTTGTTCATGTGACAAGCACTGCCTACATTGATTGGTCTTTTTCAGATTTAAAGTGTTATTGTTTTCATGGATTTCATTGACATTCACAAGTGTTAGTAAAAATCCATGCTCCGCAATTTTCACACAACCTTAAAAACGGAACTGTTTGGTTATTGACTTCCTGGTGTACTATGAGCATGTTGACATAGCCCAGTGACAATCAGTCCAGCAAACAAAAACAATGTGGAAGTAATGCGTTGTAATGTGCTTTGTTTGCTAGACTGTGTGTCAACTCTCAGAATGTTCTGAACTCCTTTTTCCACAAGCTAGTGGAGACCAAACTCTGTTTTGCTTCAAGATGCAATTAATCAGCAGCTGACTAATCATTTATATTCCCCAATATTTGTGATTACCTTGTTGTTAGGGAGGATATTGTCCGCTTACACTTCAGTCACACATATATAACTGATTTGTATCCGCATATACAAAGAATATTGGGTTTATTTTGTCTGTCAGACTATCAAAGCATTTATCTGAATTAGGCCACAAGGCCTAAAAAATTTCAGAATACATAGACAATTATCCACAAAAGATTTACCAGTAAAACTCCTCTCTATTGCTTTTACATTCAAAGATTCTGAACCTGTGCCAAGCCCTAAAGGATGGAAAAACGCCTCTCCAGTTGGTTCAGATGCCCCCTGTGATTGTTGAAACAGCCAGAGCCCCCCAGAGAGCCAACAGTGAGTCATACACACAGAGTTTTCAGAGTAGAAGACCTTTCTTCACCTGGTGGTAAAAAACAGAAGCCTACATTTGGTGCGGGGAGGAACAGCAGGAAGCAGGAGCGAGGGAGAGTACGGGTTAGTTTCCTGGAAATTGATTTAATTATCACCATCCCCTCCTCTCCAAACGGACACTGTGATTACTAAAAGTGAGTGTGTAGGTGGAGACAAGAGGCCATAAGAGGAAGTTTCACTCCGCAGCTTCCCTGTTTGCCTCATTGCCTTGTTAGGATGTGAAAAAGCAACATTTATATCTGGAATCCTTGAAACCGTTCCTCTTTGCAAAGAGATGTCAGATGTTTTGGACTCCCTGGGAGCATGTGTGCTCGCTCACATATGCATGCCAGTCAAAAGCTTCTCCACCTTTGCATTCCATGTTTTCTTTATACCGGTCTGCCTTTTAACATTCACCTGGATATTTACCACTCTCACACCGTCTAATGGCTTGACCAGCTTTTTAAATTTAACAATTAAGAGCAATGACTTCACTGAGCTCTTAAGCCTTGATCATCTAGCATGTGTCTACACACCTAACCCAAGCCATGTGAACTTCTGTAGTTTCACATCCATTCACCCAACAGAGATTAGGAAGTGCGAGTCATTTGGAGAGACGACGGAGAGCCGAGGTACAGGTGGTGTTTGTTTCGCCGAAAAGATTACGAGCCTAATATTCCGCTTTCACTCAACCATTGAAGAAGAGAGAAACATCCTGTTCTCAACTGACGAGGGTATAAATATGGTTCTTCTAGTCTTTTCCATCATGTGGAGCTGAGTAAAGTAACTTCCTGCTGTCCAGAACAGACACCAAATGTATTGTGACAATGCACTGTATAATTTGTATGTAATATTTAATGATAGATTATAATAAAAAACATGTTCCATTCATACAGAAGACTTTGGGGTTCATCAAAAAGGTGTTTTACATGATGCTTCAAAGTACTGCATAAGGCTCATGATTGCCACATTTTGGTCTTTAAAATTACTTATTGAATTCTTTACTTAATTTGGTTGAAACTAGCAATTTGTAATGTCTACTAGATTTTGTATGGACATTTTTTTTTTTACCTTTTTAAAGATGGTATCGTATGTGATTGTAAAGCAGTTGCCTCCGACATGTATACACTCACTCCCGTCGATCCATCATTGTATTTGTCATTTGACGCATGTGCCAGTCTTCCTAACGTGATAACCCAGAAGCACAGTAGATGCACTCTCCATGTTCAGAAAGCCCACAACATTTACATGTTTACAGTATGTCTTAGTTTCATCAATAATGTTTTTCATCAAGCGTTCGAACCAGTGGCACTATAAGACCTTTTTAGGGGGGGTTAAAGGCTCCCTAAAATATCCTTAAACCCTTTAAATTATTTGGTGGTGTTTTATTTTTTCTAAAGTAAATTTTTTTTATTTTTTTATAGCAAAATAGTGCTGACAAAATTAAAAGAGAGTAGCCAGTGTGAATTGTAATAATCATACAGCCTGTCATTATTCACCTAAATATGATTATAAATCTGTCAAATGTCCCTTTACTTCATAGTGTAGGCATAGATTATCTGATTCATGTAAACTTTTTATTGGTGCATAATAATAATCATGATAACTCATTATTTTCATGATTATTATTAGTGCATATACTGAGGGATAAGCATCCCCTGTCTTTAAAAACTAGTGATGCCTCTGTTTCTGACTTTAATCAAGGTACCGTGAACGTACCACAATCATTTGCTATGAGATGCAAAAATACAACTTGAACATAACTTTTTCCGATGCTGTCACACATAGATTTTTCATGTTTTTACCTTTCTTTTATGACCTTATCCTGGTTCCAAAATGTTGGCACTGTGTGTGAGCGTTTAAGACGTCATGATGTATGTGGTGAGTGAACAGTGATGTGTTCCATGTTGGAGGAATTTGGCATTTTTGCAAAGGGGTGTGGATTGTGTTACACATTCTAAATTTGATTTAAACAACTTTATTATTGAACTTTTACAGCAAACATTTACAAAATCTTTTATACCGGTATAAATCTGCGGTTTATAGTCCGGTGCGGCTAACATATTTATTTCATCTAAAATTTGGTGGGTGAGGCTTAACTACTGGTGCACTATATAGCCTGGAAATCACAGTACTTATTTGATTCCATGAATACTACATAACACCTTGTACTAATATCAGCACATTAAACCAAAGCATATTATCAGGGCCTTAACTAGGATTTGATAATTACAGAGGTCAAAAATTTGTGGTCTAAACGGAGCATTGAAACGCTGAAGTCGGGTACTCCAGCACTATATGAAAGTATTAGCTTGAGCAACATAATGAGTTTACAAAATAAAAGCTTTCATTGAGGTAGAACTATCACATGTTATATCATCTAACATCTTTGACAGTCAGCATGATTTTGTAACAATCTACTTTTTTTTATTAATGTGCTGCAGTTTAGCGTATCAAACAATTTTAACATCAAGTGTGACAATCATTGGTACTTTAATCTTTAATCTTAATTAAAACATACATTTAAAAACCTTACGACGATTTCATGGGGGATTTGAACCCACGATCATCTGCTTTGCAAATTAAGTACTAATGACGCGAGCCCCTTTAGCAATCAGAAATGTATGGTGGAAAACGGTCCCTATATTCTTATCAATGACAGAGCATGACATGGCCAGGAATGCATTTGGGGTAAAATTTTATATGAAGCGCCTTGTCATTCAATAGTTCACATTTGAAATGTGCCTTTTCACGAAAATCGGCCCCCCCATAGATTGCAAAACCCTACGCATAGCGTGTTTTCTGCTTTTAGGACAAGGCGGGCTTGATCTCTGAGCAGAACCTGACTGACATGACAGCGGTATTATACCGACAGGATTTCACATTAATTTCACTCAGGTGAAATTAAAATTAGTTATGTCAGTATCATTTAATGTCAAGGTAATGTTGACAGCACATTTCGGATCAGATGTGTAAAGAAAAAAGTGGATTTCGTTGCATTACGTTGTTGGAGTTGTAGCGAGTTGTGCATGACCAGAGAGAGAATGATCTACATGAAGTAGATTTGCAGTCATATCATCTTGTTTTTGCCATTTTAAAAAGATACTGATGGGACATGACCTCGGTGTCCCCAATGGTAGTTACGGCCATGCATACTAACCGAGGAATTCCCCAAATCATTCCACATCGATATTATTTAATCACAAGATAAATGAATGGTGTCAAAGACTACTGCCTTGTAGAATCACACCGACATTTTCACTCAGCCAACAAATCTTATTTAATCTAAGTGAGGAATGATCAGCAAAGCATGAACGGCATTATTAGTCAGTGTGTGTGACTCGAGTCATGTGAGGTCGTCCCAAGTTTGTTAAACACATGATGGCATATTTCATGGTAGGTTAAAAGCGGAGTGTCCAAAGTCCTTTTGCGGTGCCGCAGCTTGTTTTTGATTGGCCTGTGGCATATTCTAAACACAAGCACAGCCTCACATCAGAACTTTTGGCTTTGTCAATTTATGACATAAATGTGAGATAAAGTTAAAGTTAAGTTGAAGTACCAATGATTGTCACACACACGGCTGTTTTTCCTTAAAATATATTTAATGGCATTGCTTATGTTGACTTTATACTAAGCAAACACATGAGGAGTCTTTAACTTTGATCACAAATGATTGACTAGTTTGCTCAAGTTGTTTTGTTATTCCCCCATAGGAAAATAAAATAATAAAGATATTGTGGTAAATATTATGCAGATCTTTTAGAGCGCTCATCTCCTTGTTGGCAAGAGTCCCTTTTCTATGGTGGCCGATTTTGTGCCATTTGGCCCTCCATAGTTAGTTAGCATTTAGCGAGGAAGCAAGCACTACCAGTGGCCCAGGTCTAAGAGGGATATACAACCTCTGGAGAAAGTGATGGAATCACCAGACTTGGAGGATGTTCATTCAGTAGATCCGTGTGCCGTGAGATACAGTCGGGTGTGCTGTGGGAGATTGTCATTTTAGCTATTTGGGTTAAAAATATTTTTTGCAAACCAGTAATTATAATCCGCAAATAATGTGCCGTTGTTGAGTATCAGTGCTGTCGATAGCTCGGCAAAGTAACCGTGTAATACTCTTCAATATCAGTAGGTGGCAGCAGGTAGCTAATTGCTTTGTAGACGGGAACATGGTTTGTCATGATCACAATATGCAGACTACAGCGGGAGGCAGTGTGCAGGTAAAAAGGTATCTAATGCTTAAACCAAAAATAAACAAAAGGTCAGTGCCCCTAAAAAAAGGCATTTTAGCTTAGGGATGGCTATGCAGAACAAAACTACAACTGAACTGGCTACAAAGTAAAGAAAAACAGAATGCTGGACGACAGCAAAGACTTACAGCGTGTGGAGCAGAGATGGCGTCTACAAAGTACATCCGTACATGACATGACATCAATGTCCACACAAAGAAGGATAGCAACAACTGAAATAGTCTTGATTGCTAAAACAAAGCAGGTGCAGGGAAGACATGAAACTGCTACAGGAAAATGCCACCAAAATAGGAGCGCAAGACAAGAACTAAAACACTACACACAGGAAAACAGCAAAAAACTCCAAATAAGTCACGGCGTGATGTGACAGGTCGTGACAGTATATTGATATATGGTTAGTTATGGTTTAAATTCATATTCAACAATTGCGACAACAACTTTTTTATTGTCAATATCGAGTTACATTTTTTAATGATTTCTGCTGGTGGTGTGCCTTCGGATTTTCTCAATGAAAAAAATGTGCCTTGGCTCAAAAAAGGTTGAAAAACACTGCAGTAGATAACAGACATGACACAAAACTACAGTAATTTCAAATGGTAACTTTAAAAAACACTAAAGTAAATAAAAAAAATTATTGTGTTAGTTTAGCAAGTTAAAATGTTAGATCAATCAGTGTGAAAACATTAAGGAATTACTCAATTCTGAGGGGGGGAAACAATTGAATCTTGGAAAAAAAACGAAAAACACTCCAACACACCAGTAGTACTTTGTTGCACCACCTCTGGCTTTTATAACAGCTTGCAGTCTCTGAGGCATGGACTTAACGAGTATTAAACAGTACACTTCATCAATCTTGAGCCAACTTTCTCTGATCAGCTTTGCAGGTTGGAGTCTTGTCATGAACCTACTCAGTGGCTTTGTGATTAGAGTATCCGCCCTGAGATCGGTAGGTCGTGAGTTCAAACCCCGGCCGAGTCTTACCAAAGACTATAAAAATGGGACCCATTACCTCCCTGCTTGGCACTCAGCATCAAGGGTTGGAATTGGAGGTAAATCACCAAAAATGATTCCCGAGCGCGCACCTCACTGCTCCCCTTGCCTCCCAGGGGGTGGAACAAGGGGATGGGTCAAATGCAGAGGATAATTTCACCACATCTAGAGTGTGTGTGACTATCAGTGGTACTTTAACTTTAACCATTTTCTTCAATTTTCACCACAGATTTTAAATTGCATTGAGATCCGTACTGTTTGCAGGCCATGACATTGGCCTGATGCATCTTTCTTCAAAGAAAGTTTGTACAGTTTTTGCTCTACGGCAAGATGCCTTATCATCTTGAAAAATAATGTCATCATCCCCAAACATCCTTTCAATTGATGGAATAAGAAAAGTGTCTAAAATGTCCCAGGGCCATTACTGACATGCAGCGCCATATCATCAATGACTGTGAACATTTGCATGTTTTCTTCAGACAGTCTATAAAAATACAACGCTTGCACACCAAACACACCAGTGGCAGACTAGCATCTTCAAAAATACTTGGACTTAGATTTCCATGTTTGTCTTAAGGCTTGATTAGGGCCTAATTAATTTGCTGTATTATTATTATTTTTTTATGTTTTTGAAGAAATTAGTCAAAAATAATTTCACACAATATTAGTCACAATCTACGGCTTTATTTGCATTCACTTACAAGTTCTTTGCATTTCCTTTGAGACCACAAGAATCACCTTTCACAATACCCCACATGTTCCCATAATGGACATAATCATTTATTGTGCAGGAATTGAGCATGGATATTCCGTATGATACATTAGTACTTACTCATGAGATCTCTCAAGAGGCTCGGACCAATGCACTTTGTTTTACATTCATTCAATGCGTGAGAAAAGCAGACCCAACATGTTTACTTTTTGTCCTGTGCTGAAAGAAAGGAAGTAACAGTTTTTCTTTAAAAGTCTCCACATGGAACATGGCTATTCAAGTAAATTGTTGTATTATAATTTAGTTTGAGAACCAGTATCCTCTGCAGGGGCGCCGCTAGGGATTTTGGGCCCCATGAAAAGAATCTTTACAGGGCCCCCAACACAGCGGCAACATTATAATTTCATCATCATTAGGGGCCTCTCTGGGCCCCCCCTCCATCATGGGCCCCTAGAATCCGTCTCCTTTACCCCCCCTTTTCGGCGCCCCTGATCCTCTGTAGTGGATATTTGTTTTGGATCTATTTATTTTGTCAGATTCAGTAATTTCAGAAAAAAACTGCCCTGTTATCCCAAATACAAATGTCCACTGCAGTGGTCCAAGTTCTTGTACACAACAAGAGCGCTTTAGTGTTTGTCTCTCTCAGGTTTCCCAATTGAATATAAAAGATGCCTTGCAGCACTTTCAAATTGTTGTCCCAACATGAAATAAGCACTAAAGAACGTTCATTTCCAAAGTAAACATTACAGTTGTACCTCCGTTTTCCACCCAACTTTTAGTCGGATTTGGTTTCCCCTGGTTTTTTGTGTGCGGCCAAACATTGCGCGTAACAAACTGGTCTGTTTGCCTGCATAATCGAGTGCCCGAATAAAGAATCCCACAATTTAGTGACTCAGTTTTTATACTTTTTCACCGAGTATGACTGCAGAATAAGCCATTATGTGGCCTATCGATATGTTGTGAATTTGGTACTTGTTTTGGTACCGACAGACTTTTGTCGGTACTACTGGGTATAGATTCACATAAAATCAAGCTGTACCGAATTTTGACACCTTTGTTGCCCGTGACGTCACGGTCGGTTGTAGACTGGTTCAAACACTTGGCGGGGAAACAAACACTCAAGTAGCACTCAGTAGACTCATACAAACTGTCTTTAGGTGATGTTACACATTTCCATGCCAACAAAGCAAGTATGCCTGACAGAAAATGCTCCAACATACAGTACAGTCCAAAAGTTTGGACACACCTTCTCATTCAATGAGTTGTCTTTATTTTCATGACTATTTACATTGTAGATTGTCACTGAAGGCATCAAAACTATGAATGAACACATGTGGAGTTATGTACTTAACAAAAAAGGTGAAATAACTAAAAACATGTTTTATATTCTAGTTTCTTCAAAATAGCCACCCTTTGCTCTGTTTACTGCTTTGCACACTCTTGGCATTCTTTTGATGAGCTTCAAGAGGTAGTCACCTGAAATGGTGTTCACTTCACAGGTGTCATAGTTTGATGCCTTCATTGACAATCTATAAGGTAAATAGTCTTGAAAATAAAGAAAACACATTGAATTGAGAAGGTGTGTCCAAACCTTTGGCCTGTACTGTACATTAATGCTCCACTTGTCCAAAATGTGCTAGCTTGATGCAAATTTACATTGGCTGTATCATGTACAGTACATGCTAATGATTAGCATTAGCAATTTCACATGGCAATTTCAACACTCCAAATTTAACTAAGATGCATGTTACAATCAAACAGCTGGTGTTTAATAACTAATAGTATAAACAGGTTGTAGGACTCAACAATAGAAAAGACTGGCACATTCAGCTTCATGGCAAATAATACTTCCTGGCTACAGCTACACACCGTAGTCTATACACTACTGCCATCTAACGTCTTGGAATTGCAACTGCATGCAAAGTCCATTATATGATACTTACAAATGAGACTCGGACGTGTACGAAATCAAGATATAACAAATAGACAGCACAGTTATCAATATCAGCTCAGTGTTAAGTTAAATAAAAACGTTTTTTTTTTTTATTAATAAACAATTAGTATTTACTAACACCTGAACACACACAAGTACCAAAAAGTGAGTCAATGAATTGTGTACCAGTATCAATTCCTATGTATCAGGAATTGGCACCATATCTAGTCAAATGTGAAAGATACCCAATCCTTAATGGGGCCAAAGAAAGTTGTGAGTGCCAGCACTTTGATAAAGAAGGTGAGAAACACTATAGATTCAAGAAGTAACTCAAAGCAAAGTACTAAGGTGGGTCAACCCCCCTCCATTCATCGCCATCTTTGCCAACAAGAGTCTTCAACAAAAGTAAAAGTGATATCAAATGTTAATTTATCTATTTCACTTGTCATTTACTCGTATTTCACATTGTTTTCTGCATGTCAAACTATTTTCTATACAATGTGTTTAGTGTTTATATTTTTGGATGGATGGAGCAGAATATGTTAATTGTATGATTCAGTTTTTGTTTCCTTTCGTTCAGTTTTCGGGACGGATTACGAACCAAAACCGAGGTGCCACTGTTGAATATAACCATTAAGTTTTGTGCAAAATCACAGCATTTAAAGTTTTAGCTAGCTTCCATTTGTAAGGTCAGAAAAATAAAGTAATGCTACAAAGATACGGGATACATATTTCCTCGTATGCATAACATTTTCAAAGTGGACCAGCCCAGAAATGTCCCCCCCCCCCTTGTAGTCCTCCTTTTAGAACTTCTATTCCAGTTCTTACGAGGTCCTTCCAGCTTAGACTTGGTTGACTTCATTCTTCTCTGACTGGGGAGGAGATGCAGAGTCCAAGCAGCCAAAAATGTTCCCCCCCAGGCCGGCTTGGCATTTTGCAATGAGGTAAATTTTCCGTAGGACGGTGCGGCGCAGCAAGATGTACACCCAAGGGTCCAGAATCTGGTTCCACGTGGCCAGTCTCACACCCATCACCATCAACATTTTGTAGCCAGGAAGGTCCTGCTCTCCAATGGGTCCTGTGTAGGAGTGGATGGCGGACGTCAGGCCAAGGATCTGCAGGCATGAAACATGTACTGTTTGTTCTACAGTTGGTCAAAAAACTTTTGCTTGATATTGGTTACCATGACAACTTCCCAAAAGAGCATAAATCAGTGTCATGTATATAAAATTACATATATTTTACATACTTACCTTCAGTCAGCAGTCATTTATGAAGGTGCGATACAGTCATCCCTCACAATCTACAATCATTTTCAATCTATCACAGCATATTCTATGTATTGTTGGCCTGTATGAAGCATTTTAACCCAAGTTAAAGATTGACTATACACTCTTACTCTTAGGATCTAAAAGGGACCCGCTCATAAAAGTGTCAGTCAGCAATACATTTATATGTTGAACGCTTGAAATATTTTAACAACTTCAGATCTATGTATTAATATACAGGACTGTCTCAGAACATTTTAATATTGTGATAAAGTCCTTTTATTTTCTGTAATGCAACTAAAAACATGGACATGTCATACATTCTGGATTCATTACACATCAACTGAAATATTGAAAGCCTTTTATTATTTTATTTTGCTGATTATGGCATACAGCTTAAGAAAACTCAAAAATCCCATCTCAAAAAATTAGAATATTTCCTCAGACCAAGTAAAAAATAAAGATTTATAACGGCAAAACAAAATCAAACATTTGAAAATGCTTCAATAGCGGCCTTTAGCTCATTTGCATTATTGGGTCTGGTGTCTTTCAGCTTCTTCTTCACAATACCCCACAAATTCTCTATGGGGTTCAGGTCTGGGGAGTTGGCAGGCCAATCGAGGACAGTAATGCCATGGTCAGCACACCAGTTACTGGTGGTTTTGGCACTGCTGGATCATGCTGGAAAATGAAATCATCATCTCCATAGAGCTTTTCAACAGATGGAAGCATGTAGCCGTATTCCCATGGTCAAGCCACTCCTGAACTCAAGACAACGGAAGAAGCGTCTGACTTGGGCTATGGAAAAGAAGCACTGGACTGTTGCAGAGTGGTCCAGAGTCCTGTTTTCAGACGAAAGCAAGTTTTGTATTTCATTTGGAAGTCAAGGCGCTAGAGTCTGGAGGAAGGCTGGAGAGGAGCAAAATCCAAGTTGCTTGAAATCCAGTGTGAAGTTCCCACAGTCAGCAATGGTTTGGGGAGTCATGTCAGCTGCTGGTGTTGGTCCACTGTGTTTCATCAAGTCCAGAGTCAATGCAGCTGTGTACCAAGAGATTTTAGAGCACTACATGCTTATATCTGTTGAAAAGCTCTATGGAGATGATGATTTCATTTTCCAGCATGATCCAGCAGTGCCAAAACCACCAGTAACTGGTGTACTGACCATGGCATTACTGTCCTCGATTGGCCTGCCAACTCCCCTGACCTGAACCCCATAGAGAATTTGTGGGGTATTGTGAAGAAGAAGCTGAAAGACACCAGACCCAATAATGCAAATGAGCTAAAGGCCGCTATTGAAGCATCCTGGTCATCCATAACACCTCAGGAATGCCACAGGCTGATTGTCTCCATGCCACGCCGCATTGGTGCAGTAATCCGTGCAAAAGGATTCCCAACCAAGTACTGAGTGCATTAATTGACATTTTTAAATGTTTGATTTTGTTTTGCTGTTATAAATCTTTATTTTTTACTTGGTCTGAGGAAATATTCAAATTTTTTTAGATGGGATTTTTGAGTTTTCCTAAACTGTATGCCATAATCAGCAGTATTAAAATAATAAAAGGCTTGCAATATTTCAATTGATGTGTAATGAATCCAGAATGTATGACATTTCCATGTTTTTAGTTGCATTACAGAAAATAAAGGACTTTATCACAATATTTAAATTTTCTGAGACAGTCCTGTAATGTTTTTATTTTATTTTTTATGTTTTATGACATTTTTTGGCCTATATTGAGCATTTAACACTTGTTTAAGATTGACTATATTCTTACTCTTAGCATCTAAAAGAGACCCGCTCATAAAAGTGTCAGTCTACAATATATTTATTTTTTATTGCTTAAAATCTTTTAACAACTTCAGATCTACGTGTTGATAGACATTTTTTATTTTATTACATTTTTATGTTTTATGGCCTTTTTTTTTTTACCTTCATCAAGCATTTCAACCCTTGAGGTTGTGACTATATTCTTACTCTTGGAATCTAAAAGGGACACACTCATAAAAATGTCAGTCAACAATACATTTACAGTCCCAAACATACAATTGTGTCAAGAGGAATGCTCAAAAATTCAACCAGAAGCTTGTGGATGGCTACCAAAAGCGCCTTATTGCAGTGAAACTTGCCAAGGGACATGTAACCAAATATCAACATTGCTGTATGTATACTTTTGACCCAGCAGATTTGGTCACATTTTCAGTAGATCCCTAATAAATTCATAAAAGAAAAAAACTTCATGAATATTTTTTGTGACCAACAAGTATGTGCTCCAATCACTCTATCACAAAAAAATAAGAGTTGTAGAAGTTATTGGAAACTCAAGACGGCCATGACATTATGTTCTTTACAACTTTTAACCGCAACTGTATATCTTTAACGCTTGAAATATTTTACCAACTTTAGGTCTATGTATTGATATTAATTTTTTTACTTTTTATGTTTTTATTTATTTCAATGTGTGTGGCATTTTTGTCAAAAATAACAGGTTTATATGGACATTATAAAAACAATTCTAATTGTACCATACACTATTCCAAAATGCATCCATTCACAACCAATTTACTATAGGCCTGATGGGTAATATACAAAACACTCTCCACACACATTTTTGACACATTTTAGTTGCTTGAGGGACGTCGATAGAAAATGGATGGATGGATGGATAACAACACTTTAAGGACATTATCAGGGTAGAAATGCTTCACATACTGTACTCTTAATATTTCATGTTTTATTGATTCTACTTCAGATTGTAGTGGCGGACAATCTTATCCGGCGCGCACATGTTGGCAAGTTTATCTTAATCGACACGCACATGTTGATGATGATGAGCAGCCAGGTTCCAGACGTTAGTGGTCATTCACTAAACCTATAAGTCATTCTAGTTACAATATTATTTTACTCAGGAATGTTTAAATTGTTTGCCTGCCAACACAAGAACAGGCGCAATTATCTGTTTTGAATGTTTTTTCAGTCCCACCATCTTTTGTTATTCCACCCTGATTCTTGTTCTACTCAGTCCAGGTCATTTATTTGTTGTGCAAATACTCTTAAAGGCACTCTGTGTAATATTTAAATGATTCTGTTGCCAGCAATGTCAAGAGTGGATTTAAATGAAGACTTAATCTGTTTAAATTTAACTAAAGGTTTATGAATGTTAAAATGGTACTTTATTAAAGAGGAAATAACATGCACCTGGGGATAGGTTGATTGGCAACACTAAATTGGCCCTAGTGTGTAAATGTGAGTGTGGGTGTTGTCTGTCTATCTGTGTTGGCCCTGCGATGAGGGGGCGACTTGTCCAGGGTGTACCCCGCCTTCCGCCCGAATGCAGCTGAGATAGGCTCCAGCGACCCCCAGCCACCCCGAAAGGGACAAGCGGTAGAAAATGGATGGATGGAGGTATTAGTATTTTGCGGCAACTGTTGCAAGTTGCCTGATGTACTGTAATAGCTCAATGCTTTGCAATATTGTTTAATGTCAGCAATTATCTCACAAAAAGGTTCACTCCATCCTAGGTGGTAAGTTGGTAACCATGATAATCTACTATAGTAGCTACAGCTGCTACTGGTGCAGACTGCATATTCTATGGGTGCCACCCCTGAAAAAATAGTCTGGACAACCTACAATCTTTACATTTTTCAAATAAACAAATATGTTTACATTACACAATATGGTATATTTAGAGGTAAAATATACATATCCAATTTTCTGTATTATTTTGTGGCGATAATAAATTAGAGCTTTCTGATTTTAATGAGAAAAAATAAATAAATCGCATTAAAAAATACATAATGATGTTGACTTTTTGTAAGCCTTTTTGTAGATGGCAAATAATTACAGCATTGAATGATATGAAATGATAAAGAATGTGAATTCAAGTGATCTGGAGCAGCTGGGGGAAATAACATGATATGTATGTCTGAGTATTGCATTATGTTTTGTTTTGTCATAAATGTAACATTAAAATTAGATTATTATTTTTTTGACCGGCTGTGTCACATATGCTGTGATTCACACACACAAAAATAAAAAATAAAAGCTTAAAATAATTGGATTTATCTGTCAATTAGGCTTTAAAGCAGGGGTCTCCAAACTATGACCCGCGGGCCGGATACGGCCCAGCAGCGTCCAAAATCCGGCCCGCGGGAAGTTCCAAGTTAAGAAAAAAAAAAAAAAAATGTATTTTTATTTTTAATTTTTATTATCATTTTTAAAAATCTGTCCTTTCTAATCTATGTTCTACCGCTTGTTATTCTCTGTGTCTCCTAGCCGCTCAGGCAAATCACATTGCCAAAAAATGCATTTTACCATCAATACACGTGACATCGGCAAGTGTGCGCTCTTTCAGTCAATTAGTGCGTGAGGAATATATATATATATATACATATATATGTATATATATATATATATATATATATATATATATATATATATATATATATATATATATACCTTCTCATTCACAACACAACTGATGGTCCCAACCCTATTGATAAAGCAAGAAATTCCACTAATCAACCCTGATGAGGCACACCAGTGAAATGAAAACCATTTCAGGTGACTACCTCTTGAAGCTCATCGAGAGAATGCCAAGAGTGTGCAAAGCAGTAATCAGAGCAAAGGGTGGGTATTTTGAAGAAACTAGAATATAAAACATGTTTTCAGTTATTTCACCTTTTTTGTGTTAAGTACATAACTCCACATGTGTTCATTCATAGTTTTGATGCCTTCAGTGACAATGTACAATGTAAATAGTCCTGCTTTAAAGGGTTAAGTCTGACTGTTTTATTTACTGTGTAGTTCTCAATGCTAGTATGTTGCAGAGTTTATGCATCTTCTTGTACATCACAGTACTCACCAGCAGAGGGCACCAGCAGATACAGGAGGTGACTGTGATCCCCACCAGCTGCACCACCATCTCTATGTCATGTGACCTGGCCGAATGATGCGACCCGGGCTTCCTCCTGAGGCGAGCCAGAACCAGGGTCAGTCCGCTGACGGTGTTGCACACCACCGCCACGGCGAGGGCGGCCAAGCCCAGCCCGGAGAAAAGCGCCACGAAGGCCACGTCCGCCTGCTGAATGTCGCTGAGAACTTGAATGAAGCACCAGGTGCCCGGGTCCTGGTAGGTGTAGGAGCCCAGCTGTAACCACGGCAACAAGGCCACACACAGCGCGGCCAGCCAGATGACACACAGGCACATTTTAGTGCGGGCGCCCGTGACCAAGGAGGAGTGCAGCAGCGGCTTGGTGACGCCCAGGCAACGCTCTGCAGCCATGGCACACCCCATGAAGAGCGGACACAGGCCGAAGAACACCATGCTGCCTCCCAGGAACTGGCACAGGCCATCCGAGGACCTGTAGTCCTCAGGGCGTGCGCCTCCAGAAAGGTAGAGTCTCAGAACCAGGGCGCCCGGGATCACATGACCGATGAAGTCGGTCACCACCAGGGAGGTGGCAAACAGGAGGAACGTGGCTTTGGAGCGTCGACGCTGCAGAGAGTAGGCGTTGGCCAGGATGAAGAGAGCCACGATGTTGGAGACGATGCCCAGCGTCATGGGGAACACCACCACCATGACGCCGCCCGTGGTGAGGTTGGCCTGCTGGGACGTCTCCTCCAGCGCCGCCCTGGCCTTCGCTTTACCGACGCTGACATTGGACAAGTGAGGGACGAGCGGCGACGATGAACAATTCCAGCGGCTCAAAGATAACATGACTGAAGTCCGAGGCTCACGTGGTCCATTCTTGGTGGCTGCAGGAGGAAGACATCATGGAATATAGTTTACACTCTGTACAAATCGTCATTATTCACAGCAAATTACTGTAAAACTATGCATTGTAAATTCACAGCAACTTACTGTAAAAAAATTCATTATTCACAGCAAATTACTGTAAAGATCTTTGTTATTCACAGTAAATTACTGTAAAAAAACATTCACAGCAAATGACTGTAAAAGTCTTCATTATTCACAGCAAATTACTGTAAAAAACATTCACAGCAAATTACTGTAAAAATATTCGTTATTCACAGCAAATTACTGTAAAAATATTTGTTATTCACAGCAAATTACTGTACAAATATTCATTCTTCACAGCAAATTACTGTAAAACTATGCATTGCAAATTCACAGCAACTTACTGTCAAAATATTCATTATTCACAGCAAATTACTGTAAAAATATTCATTATTCACAGCAAATTACTGTAAAAACCTTCATTATTCACAGCAAATTACTGTAAAAATATTCATTATTCACAGCAAATTACCGTAAAAACCTTCATTGTTCACAATAAATTACTGTAAAAATATTCATTATTCACAGCAAATGACTGTAAAAACCTTAATTAGTCACAGCAAATTACTGTAAAGATCTTTGTTATTCACAGTAAATTACTGTAAAAAACATTCACAGCAAATGACTGTAAAAGTCTTCATTATTCACAGCAAATTACTGTAAAAAACATTCACAGCAAATTACTGTAAAAATATTCGTTATTCACAGCAAATTACTGTAAAAATATTTGTTATTCACAGCAAATTACTGTAGAAATATTCATTCTTCACAACAAATTACTGTAAAACTATGCATTGCAAATTCACAGCAACTTACTGTCAAAATATTCATTATTCACAGCAAATTACTGTAAAAACCTTCATTATTCACAGCAAATTACTGTAATAATATTCATTATTCACAGCAAATTACTGTAAAAACCTTCATTGTTCACAATACATTACTGTAAAAATATTCATTATTCACAGCAAATGACTGTAAAAACCTTCATTATTCACAGCAAATTACTGTAAAGAGCTTTGTTATTCACAGTAAATTACTGTAAAAAACATTCACAGCAAATGACTGTAAAAGTCTTCATTATTCACAGCAAATTACTGTAAAAAACATTCACAGCAAATTACTGTAAAAATATTCGTTATTCACAGCAAATTACTGTAAAAATATTTGTTATTCACAGCAAATTACTGTACAAATATTCCTTCTTCACAACAAATTACTGTAAAACTATGCATTGCAAATTCACAGCAACTTACTGTCAAAATATTCATTATTCACAGCAAATTACTGTAAAAACCTTCATTATTCACAGCAAATTACTGTAAAAACCTTCATTATTCACAGCAAATTACTGTAAAAATATTCATTATTCACAGCAAATTACCGTAAAAACCTTCATTGTTCACAGCAAATTACTGTACAAATATTCATTCTTCACAACAAATTACTGTAAAACTATGCATTGCAAATTCACAGCAACTTACTGTCAAAATATTCATTATCCACAGCAAATTACTGTAAAAATATTCATTATTCACAGCAAATTACTGTAAAAACCTTCATTATTCACAGCAAATTACTGTAAAAATATTCATTATTCACAGCAAATTACCGTAAAAACCTTCATTGTTCACAATAAATTACTGCAAAAATATTCATTATTCACAGCAAATGACTGTAAAAACCTTCATTATTCACAGCAAATTACTGTAAAGATCTTTGTTATTCACAGTAAATTACTGTAAAAAACATTCACAGCAAATGACTGTAAAAGTCTTCATTATTCACAGCAAATTACTGTAAAAAACATTCAAAGCAAATTACTGTAAAACTATTCGTTATTCACAGCAAATTACTGTAAAAATATTTGTTATTCACAGCAAATTACTGTACAAATATTCATTCTTCACAAGAAATTACTGTAAAACTATGCATTGCAAATTCACAGCAACTTACTGTCAAAATATTCATTATTCACAGCAAATTACTGTAAAAATATTCATTATTCACAGCAAATTACTGTAAAAACCTTCATTATTCACAGCAAATTACTGTAAAAATATTCATTATTCATAGCAAATTACTGTAAAAACCTTCATTGTTCACAATAAATTACTGTAAAAATATTCATTATTCACAGCAAATGACTGTAAAAACCTTCATTATTCACAGCAAATTACGGTAAAAACCTTCATTGTTCACAGCAAATTACTGTAAAAATA
Source organism: Entelurus aequoreus (assembly GCF_033978785.1). NCBI lineage: Eukaryota > Metazoa > Chordata > Actinopteri > Syngnathiformes > Syngnathidae > Entelurus > Entelurus aequoreus. The sequence continues at coordinate 20,345,992 of NC_084752.1, read as the reverse complement.
TTCATTATTCACAGTAAATTACTGTAAAAATATTCATTATTCACAGCAAATTACTGTAAAAATGTCCATTATTCACAGCAAATTATTGTAAAAAATCTTTATAATTCGCAGCAAAACTAATTAACTAATATGCTAACACGTCTACGAGTGTCTGTGTTAGTATTATTAACTTACAGTGGCACTCATTTTTGTATTGTTTCAGTTTCACAAATCCCTCAGTAAATTCACCAAGACGTCACCGTGGACTTATTGAGTCTGTTTGGCAGATTGGAGAGCTAGCTTCCACAGCTAGTGGGTCCATGACGATGGCTTCTGTTTTGTTTGATCATCCGTTTTACTGTCGTTGAGAAACAATTAAGGTATGTAAATAAACATTTAAATAATCTTACTGTGTAAATAACTCACGTCGCAACATACTGTATATACGTATCTGCGGCTAATATATGAAAAAATATATATGTCTTTTACAATTTTGTGGGTGCGGCTTATATACCTCGGTGCACTCTATAGTCGGGAAAATACGCTATCTTCTTTATTCACAGCAAATTACTGGCTAATTACTTTCCTATTACCATTTACAGTACAGTATTTTACTGTGAAATGAGTTGATTGCTGTGATCTATAAGGGTATTGTAAGTTGGTCATTTCTTGTTGTTCTGTCATGTTACTGCAGATTTTGACGCTGAAAAAATAATGTTAAATGCTGTGAAATACACATATTTATTTACAGTCCATTTAATGCATCACGTTTTCTCTCATCCTTAGATTTTTTCCAAGAGGAAACTACTTTTGGGGCACCATTTATCACCATTCATCAGGAGATTGGCCGATGCCAATACCGATACCAATCACGTGTATTAACTGTAAATTTGTCCATTTATTAATGCTGAAGGTTATTGGCAGTTGAACAATATCAGCACAATATTCAAACCAGTTCCCAATTCTCTTGCACTGAATACATTTGTTTGGGCAAAATAAAGTCCATATAGTACACAATAATCAAACAAAAGCAAAAATTACTATTGTTTTTCCCCCCTCAAAGTCCTCCTGTGTTCAGGATATTATTCCCTGAGTCTGTAAACAACAAAACAATTATTTTGCGAAAATAAAAATATTGACTTAACCACTCTAGTAACGACTATAAACTACCCTTGGATGCACCCACCAACAGTTCTTTATCCTCTCTCTAGCCCAGGGATGCCCAAAGTGGGGTCCGCGGGCCAAATTTGGCCCATACTGTCAATTAGTTTGGCCCGCCAAAGGGTGGCTAGCAAATGTAACACAGTCATACTGACCTCTTTCAAGCTGCACAATCATTGATGACATGTATGCAAGGCTACACTGTAAAAAAAATATTAAAATAAAATATTAAAAAAAAGAGTCTGATTTTACTGTAAAAACCTGGCTGCTCACTCGCCAGAAATTTACCGTAAAATCATCTGTGGTACTATTTTTCCATTTACAGTAATGCACTGTAAAAACGAAAAACAGATTTTACGCAAAAAAAAAAAAGTAGGAGCTCAGTTGCCAGAATTTTGACATGTGGCAATTTTTTTTACGGTACATTACTATAAATTGAAGAACAATACCTCTATTTCATGGTTAAAAAAAAAAAATCTGGTAGCTCAGTCACCATAATTTTAATGTAAAAAAACAG